>NC_057813.1:36000321-36153032 GCF_018294505.1 Triticum aestivum | reverse complement strand
CACTCTCTCTCTTCACTTTCTCTCTCTTCTGGGAGGAGGAGGAGTGGTGAAGGGGGAGACTTTTTGGGCAGAACAATCCAACTAATCCAAGGGAGGTTGTAGATGAGGGAGGGGACAAGGCCCAAATACTTTATGTGACACTTGGAGGAGATGAGCCACCGGCCAGGCTGCCTAGCTAGGGAAACCGGGCATTTGCTTTTGTTTTCTTTCTCTTGGTGGCTTGGAGGTGGATGCAATGCAGGCACAAAACATGCGTGCTTGGGACAATGCTTGCTGAAAACAGGGGAAAGATGGAGCCTTTCTGCATCCATGGCAGTCGATCACAACTTAATTAACCGAGCAGTTTACAAGTGGGGGGCAGAAAGCAATGGTATTTGCTCATAAATTTGTGCAGGATCCAAAGCAAGATTGCCTCATGAATGTTCTAAAATCAGATATGGATTTTCCACGGGACTCACAATGATCGTACCCGCGGCGAAATTGTAGTCCCTCAAGGGTTGTCAAATTTTCTTTTCACAAAGAAGGGAAAATCAGATCATCAACTCTAAATCAGGCTTTTGCCCCGCTTTATAAATAAAACAACCACGATGTCCATACAAGCAGTTAAAGAAACTCAACGAAAAAAAAGTATGTAGAGGCATCAGCACAAACATGCCCAAAGGACAAGCATAAAAGAAAAAAAACAAGTGGCCACTAGCTCATGAGGATTGCGTCGTTATGGTTGTGAGCATCAAGAGATGCAGAGGCCGGGGGTATTCCTCCTTCTCGAAAAAATGAGGATTGCGTCGAAGCCAAATGATGTGTACCAGTAGTCATTGCGTCCATCATTAGGCCAAGCCGGTCACAATCCCGTTGTTTAGAAAGCGGGTGTCGTGCTACAAGAATGCAGGTGAAAGATCGTGGGTGTCGCCTAGAGGAGGGAATATGCGCTTTAAAATAAATACAGTTTAGGCTTGAACAACCGCGGAATAAACCCAGTGGTTAATTTGTCAAGCACAAAACCTACAACAACTAGGCTCACCTATGTGCACCAACAACTTATGCTAAGCAAGATGAACAACTAAATGATAGCAAGATATATAACATGAAACACAATGGCTATCACAAAGTAAAGTGCATAAGTAAAGGGCTCGGGTAAGAGATAACTGAGGCACGCAGAGACGATGATGCATCCCCAAGTTCACACCCTTGCGGATGCTAATCTCCGTTTGGAGCAGTGTGGAGGCACACTGCTCCCCAAGAAGCCACGAGGGCCACCGTAATCTCCTCACGCCCTCGCACAATGCAAGATGTCATGATTCCACTAAACGACCCTTGAGTGCAGTCACCGAATCCGTACAAATGGCAACCCTTGGGGGTGGCCACCGAACCGTACACGTTGGCAACCCTTGGGGGCGGTCATTGGTACCCGTCAAATTGCTCGGGGTGATCTCCACAACCTAATTGGAGACCCCGACGCTTGCCCGAAGCTTTACACCACAACGATTGAGCTCTGAACACCACCAACCATCTAGGGTGCCCAAGCACCCAAGAGGAACAAGCTCTAGGGTACCAAGCACCCAAGAGTAATAAGCTTCTCAACTTGTAACTTCCATGTATCACCATGGAGAACTCAAAGCGATGCAACTAATGCAATGGCAAGGGCATACAGAGTGCCCAAGTCCCTCACTCTCAAATTCCACCAAAGCAACGAAAGCTATGGAGGAAAAAGAGAGTAAGAACAAGAAGGAGAACACCAAGAACTCCAAGATCTAGATCCAAGGGGTTCACCTCACATAGAGGAGAAAGTGATTGGTGGAAATGTGGATCTAGATTTCCTCCCTCTTTCCCCCAATAACTAGCAAGAATCCATGGAGGGATTGAGAGATAGCAAACTCGAAGAAGGTCAACAATGAGGGAAGAACACGAGCTAGAAGGATAGGGTTCAATGGGGAAGAAGACCCCCTTTTATAGGTGGGGAAAAATCCAACTGTTATGTGCTCAGCCCGCACAGGAGCTGTACTACCGCTCAGGGGAGCGGTACTACCGCCCGGGCGGTAGTGCACATAGAGCAGTGCATTGGTGCGAGACCACGAGCCGGTAGTAACGCCGGGGCGGTACTACCGCTGGGGTTGCCGCTTAGGGCACTAAGGAGGCAGAGCAGGACAGATGGGGTGAAGCAGAGCCACACCAGCGGTACTACCGCTCGAAGAAGTGGTACTACCGCTTATAGGCGGTAGTGCCGCACACCCACTACCGCTCTACAACCGCTGGGAGCACGCAAGGTCCTCGAGAGGAGAAGAAATGGAGCGGTAGTGCATGGGCGGTACTACCGCTTACAAACGACACTACCGCTCATACTACAGTCCCACTACCGCGCAACCCGACACAAAAAATCGCATTTTGAGAAGCAGCGGTACTACGCGCGGCACAGGGCCGCAATACTACCGCTTACAAGCGGTACTACCGCTTGAGGCCTTCAGGAACACATCAAAGAAAACAGAGGATACAATAAAGTCTGAACTGCCACAACTTCTGCAAATGAGCTCCGAATCGAGCAAACTCAAGCTTGTTTAATAGTAAGAAGAGGTAGTAGAAAAATGCCAAAGGTATAGAGATATGAAACCTCTATGAATGAAGAACCGACAAAAACCCCAACATCGAAAACATCATAGAAGATGCATGTGAACTCCGTTTTCGATGAACTCGAGCTTGTCATGAAGATGACCATAAGCTCCAAATCTCAGAAGGAGAAGAACCAAACAAGAACCAAAAAAGATGATGCAAGGATGCAATGGTTTGAGCTCTCTACGAACGATATGATCAAGCTACCAACTTGAGAGCCCCCCCCCTTGATAGTACGACAATCGATCATATAACACGGTCTCCCAACTATCGCCATGGGACCGGTAAAATAGAAAACCTATCAAAGGCAAACCTTTGCCTTGCGCATAATCCACTTGAGCTAGATGATGATGATCTTGTCCTCCTCAAGATGGACCACCTTTCTTGATTGCGTTGGGTCGATGAAGACTAGTCGATTGCTCCCCCATTCTCCACTATGGGTGAGCCACTCTTCGGCACATCTTCACAAGTCCATTGTCACCACAATGGACGGCAAGCTTCAAGCACTTAATCTCTTTGTGATGCTTCACTTGAACTTGCGCACCGCAATCTTGATGACAATCAGCACTTGATGTCATCCTCTCCATGGGTTGTATGATATCTTCCTCTTGACGCAAGCCCATGGAAACATACCTAACCCCACATAGAACTCTCACGTAGACCATGGGTTAGTACACAAAGCGTAATGGACAATGTTTACCATACCATGGGATCACTTGATCCCTCTCGGTACATCTTCTACACTTTGTGAGTTGATCAATTTGATTCACTCTTGACTTAGTCTTGATCAACCATGTGTCATGACCAATCTTTATATAATTCATTGAATAGCACCTTGGTCAACACATAAACTCGTTGAAACCAACACATGGACTTCAAGAAAAGCCTATGGACAAATCCTTGGTCAACACAAAAACTCCTTGAAACCAACACATGGACTTCAAGAAAAGCCTATGGACAAATCCTTCAAATGTAACTCAAGGCCATCATTAGCCCATAGAGAATGTCATCAATTACCAAAACCTAACATGGGGGCACCGCATGTTCTTTTAGCAAGGAATTTGAAGACAGAGTCAGAAGGCCAGCTGAAGGAAACCCTGCTCAATAACCATCTTGTTACGCATTGTCCACGTGGTCCAAGCTAACGTCACGTACACCAGCCGGAAGAGACGTCTCCTCCTTCTGGTTTGGTTGTCATGGGTTTGGATGAACCCAACCAAGTCTAGGGCCTCCCAGTTGGGCCCCAGAGCCTCACATACAAAGCTCCAAAGAAATCTCACCGCAACACATGAGCACAGGGGCATAGTCCATCACCAAGGGATGTGACGCTTGATCACCTCTATCCCAGATGGAAGGTGATCGTGTAGCAATTGCCAGACAATGATATCAATCTTGAGAGGCAAAGGAGCCTTGCGGCATAAGGCATGGTAGGCGAAGCCAATCGAGAATACACTTGAGGGGTCAAGCACCACAACATGATTTTTGGTTAACCCACGAGCACCAAAGAAAGGGTAGCCATCAAGTTGGCCCATTCCTCCGTCTCCACGGGCCCAAATGTCAATTGCAACAAGATGTTCCAATTGCCATCTTGGGACTCCATGGAAACCAAAGTCAACGGATCCGAGCAAATAACAAACATGTTCGGGTACTCCGTACATAACAAAGACCCTCCCACCATGGGTCAAGTCGGAAAAGGGTCCCCTCTCCGTTGCCAATGAAAAAGGAAAGCCCCTGCCAGATCTCATGCTTGATCCGCTGGATGGAGAACTAAGAGCTCTCCCAGCGCTCACAGGCAAGGAAGGGCCAGGCCTGCAGGTACTTAGGTTTGAATAAGTTGTAGCCAAAGCCCCCCTTCCCCATGAAGGATCCGCCAGATCCACCTAAGCATGAGGGCAACGATCATTCGACAGGATGCTAGGGTGTCAATCCCTTCTAGGTCCTTAGGTAAGCAGATATCAGCCCACTCCACCATATGTATTTTTGTCGGCCATCCGCCGCTTCCCGGAAGAAGCGGGAGATGCATTTATCAAAAGAGCTATGAACTCCCTCCGACAGGCTATATAACCCCATCATATACACGGGACACTAGATAGGGAGGAGTCCATCTGGTGGATCCTTATGTTGCAGCCGTCAAGCACTAGGACTAGGTAAGTTTCCTCATTTCCTGCAAGATCCGAGGCACTTTTTTCTATTGAACTAAAATTGAATTAAACAAAACTATCTTCATGTATATAGAACTCAAATCATCTGATATCAATTCCATCTTAGTTTTTTCTTCTACCATTGGTGAGATTATGGGAGGCATCCTAATCAGGATATGGGATTCTGACTTCGTCGCGCTCCTCCTGGTGGCCTCGTGGGGGCACAGGTGAGTTGCCGAGCGAAAACTCCGTGCCATGGCGCCAACGACGGCGACACCCGAGGGTGTCGCGCTCTTCTTGAAGACGTCGTTGTGGTTCTTCTCTTCGTGTTCGGGTTCCGGGTGAAGACCTTTGTCCGGTGTGGACTCGGTAGCGGCGACGCTCTGCGTGCACTCTTCTTGAAAACGTCGTTGTGGTTCTTCTCTTCATGTCTGGGTTTCGAGCGAAGACTTTGTCCGGTGTGGACTCGGCAGCAGCGACGCTCTGCGTCGTTCTCCCGTTTGGGGGCGTTGTTGTGGAGCTTATGTGTGCTAGGTCGTAGCAATGGGGGTGTTTAGTGCTTCTGGTGCTTATAGCTGGTAGCATAGTCGCGTGTGTTCTGCGTTTGTCGGATATCTCAGAATCGGCTTTGTAAGAGGGCTACCTCACCATTTTGTATCGTTCTGCAGTATATTTCTTCTATTGTTGTTTTATATGTAAAACGGGACGAAAGACTGTTTTGAGATTATGGGAAGCATAGATAAAAAAGCAAACCAATGTCAGTGAGCGGGATCAGGGCAGAAATCACATATTTGACCTGAGGACGAAATCAAATCACAAACTGACCTGGTCACGAAAAAAATTCACTCTGCTGACCCTTTGGTGTGGCGCCCGACAGCTGGGCGCCGCACCCTACCGTGTAGCGCCCATCACTTAGGCGTCACACTTCCTGCCAGCGTGGCAGCCCTGGTCCAGTTGCGGCCCCACAGATAGCACTACAGCGCCTAAGTCTTAGGCGCCACACATGTAATGTGCAACGCCTAACTCTTGGGCGCTGCACAGTCTGTGTTCCACTTGGGCTGGCCCCACCCTCTCTCTCCTCCCACCCCCACCCCACACACCCCCACCCCACCCAAACCCTTAGGCTTGCGGCCCTCCTCTCTTCCCCTCTCCCCCCCTCTCAAATCCTTTTCAAATCTTGCAAATCTAGAGTATTTGACCGTGGATTTCGAAGCCAACCCCTCCCTTAAGGTAATCTCTTCCGATCCCCTCGTTTTCATCCATAGGAATCGTCACATTTCCTCAAATCTTGCTAGTTTGGGGGAAACCCTAGTTTTGACTTGGATTTGCAAATTTGTGTTGAATGATGTTATGTTTCTTTGCTAAGTAGGGTTGGTTAAGCTTCCATAGTATGCTAGGGTTAGGGTTATGTGTGTTTGATGTTGGTGTTAGGGTTATGCTATGGTTATGGTTGTTATGTGGGGGTTAGGGTTATTAACTCATATATATGTTAGGGCATATGTGTGCAAATATTTTTCTTAAGTATTTACTTGATATATGTGTGTTTTTGATTATTGTAGGGATGGGGAGAACATGTGTTTATGTTCATCATGTGGATAGAGAGGCCTTTTTGAAAGGCAATGTTGAGACGGACCCGGATGAGCTTGACATGGTGTTTGAGAGTAGTCCTAGCTATGCGGAGCTTTTGGAACAAGTGAGGAAAGATTTGAATTGGATGGACCCAAGTGACGTTGTTGAGTTCGAGGGAAGGCATAATGTTGGTTTTGGAATGCACATCCGTTGGAAGACAATGCGTGTGAACTCCGAGCAACGTTGGGTTGCATACAAGGAGACGGTTGCCGAATCTCTAGACAAAGCTCTTGAGTTATTTGCCTCCAAGAAGGTTGAGTCTACTTTGAATTTAGACTTGAACCGGAACCCCTCCCCGTTGGTTGCTAGCACTCCCCCACCCATGAACCAAGATCAAATGAGTGAACCTCAATTCACGCAACAAGATTGGCCAACATTGAGCCCGACTCCAAACAACCAAAATGAAGGTTTTGAAGAGGAGAATGATGAGTACGAGGAGGATGACAACGAAGTTGACCTCCATGACAACAATGTGGGTGATCTCGACCAATATCATGTGCAAGAGACAATGGACCAATCCATCCCTTTTTCCCGTGCATATGCATCGGACTCGGATGACGATGGTCCTGATGAAGAAGTTGATGAGGAGGGGTTCACGCCGAAGGAGGCCGAAGCATTCAAGAAGGTATTCGGGCGGGCTCGCGAGGCGCAAGAGGAGGACTCGGCACGTCACAAGAAGGGGAAATGGCCTCGCTCTACTCAGTAGGGACTTCGCTTCGGTGCACTCGTCGTCAACTATCTTCTAGGGCAAGCTGCCATTTGTCATTTGTAATGAATGTGTCGTGAACCATGTCGTACTAATGTTTGAATTATCTTAAGTTATGAACTCGCCGGCATAAAATTTGTGTTTGTTCAAATTGCTGTGATGCTGCAGTCATTGTAAGTATTATGGATGTGATGCAAGCCATGGGAGTAGTGCAGCGCCTAAGGGTAGGGCGCTGCACTGTACAATGCAGCGCCTAACTGTTGGGCACCACACAGTATAGTGCAGCGCCTAACTGTTGGGCGTTGTAGTGCTGCTATAAGCAAAACTGCAGAAACAGGTGCCATTTTGGCCTCCTGCAGCAACACTCACATAACTAGAACATCAATAAAAGTACTATAAACTGGACATGCTAAGCAAAGAGAACTAATAACTTGAACATCATATCATTTAAGACAATTCAACATTACTTCAAGTTTGCAAACACAAATACCATAACATAACCTCACAAGTTCATCAACCTCACAAGTTTACAAGTTGATCATATAACATAACCTCACAAGTTCATCAACCTAACACAAAGCACTAATGCCTTCCGCGCGTGTTCCTGGTGCCACGCCTGCAGGCAATCTTCTTCTTCTTAGGAGCACGAGGCTCCTCTTCGTGCACTTCCTCCTCCGCCTGCGGCTCTGCCTCCGCCTCCTCCTCCGCCTCATCATCCAAGCTAGCCATCCGCGAGGTCCCTACGACCACCTTTGGGTTGCCTCTGTTGTCATAGTCGTTGGGCGTGTACCAGCGTCTGGGCTGCCTAGGCTTGAACACATATGCGGACCGAGCTTGAGTGTCCGCCAAAGTCATGTCATCATCAAGCTCATGGCCCTATCACACAACGAAACAATATGGTGAAGGCCGGTGTCGTAATCAAGTGAGAATCACATCTAAAGGATTAGTCATACCTCTTGGGTGATCCCACCCTCATCATCCATATAAGCATATGAGGAACTCACATCGTCCCCCTCATGGTGAGATGCGGGGTCTGATGGTGTACCAGACCTAGAGGCAGATGGTTCATCATATTCAGGATCACGGCAACCGAGAAGGTTCGATAACCGCCTTAACTTCTTGGCCTGACGCTGTAACATGAACAAGTGTGTAAGATATCAAACTTCGCAACATAGACTGGCTCTCATAGTGAATGCGATATGTACCTTGAGGAATGCTCGTAGTGAACCATCATCATTGCCAGTTCCAACCGGTGTCTTCTCCAGAATAGACTGGCTCTCATCGGCTGCTTTCTTGATCTCGGTGCTCTACGGATGAGAAAGAATGAATGCGTTAGCCATTCAAACATGTGTAATACAGTCAACGGGAAAGTAAAGAAGGGAACACTTTACCACATAGTTAATCACCGGAACAGCAGGGACTCCGTGCCCTTTCTTGACATCTCTGTTGTACTTCCCCTTTGCTAGATCCTCAAAGTTTACGGGTTCTTCAAGAATATCCTCATTATATGCCGGCGGGCATATCTCAACTCGAGTAGTTCCAATAAACCATTGTACGTAGTTATCAAAAGCTTGTTGGCTGTGCTCACGAAGCGGGGCGCGTGCAGTGCTACGAGCTTGCTCCATAGAAAGCTGGAAGCGGGTAACATACGGAGCATGATGCTTGTCCCAGTCCTTTATCTTCCGCTGCCTTCTCCTGTCCAACCTGCGTGGTATAAAATCAAGCATTAGCACAATCAAAAGGAGTCCCGATGCTTAGACAATACGCATACATGCTCTCTTACCTATGAAGTGCTTTGTCCGTGTCCACCCAGTCCGGCGGGTGAGGCTGGAACAGACCAAACTGACGATACATGCGATGCGGCAAATGAAACTCAACCGCCCAGTTGCATATCAATGGGCACCGCATAAGCCAGAGATCCTTATCCCGCAAGCACATCGGGTTGATGCGGAACTCGTGGGTGTACTGCAAGCTCTCACCCGCGCCATATGGCTGCCATTCCACCTATGAAACAGGGCAACAATGCAAATTTGATGACTATTTTTCAAGCAAGCATGAGAAAGGACTGAAGTAATGACCTCCTTACCTGCTCAGGCGTAATCGTGTCCAACTCGGCAATGTACTTTTGGTACATGAGATTGACATCGTTCGTCATCTCGGAAACGATATCCCACTTGTAAGCCCACGTGGGGCGCCGTAATTCGTCATGTTCATCTGCATACCAAGGATCAAACCTGACGCCCTTCGGGCGTCCAACAGGCAGACGCTCCCAGCTCCATACAGAAAGTAGAAGCAGATTACCACCAATGCCTGCACTATCTGTGATCCTACAACACGCATCGTCCAGCTACATATGAAAGAAAAACAATGTTAACTTGACAGCAAGCTTGCATTGCTAATGAAGAAATGAGTTGATCACAAAACAGACCAACTACCTGCCGGTACAAGTAGGCAAGAGTCGCTGAACCACAGCTCCATTTGCTATCGAAGACGGTCAATGCCTTCAGCCACATCCATGGAGCGTTCTTGCCAGTGGAGTCAGGAAACAAAGTCCTAGACACAACGTACCACATATACACACGAGCATGTGTCTGGATCACATCATCAGTGGCATCCGGAGGGCACGTCGCAAAGTTATTTTGAATCCACGTGAAAGCAGCTCCGGCTGCTTTCCTTTCCCTCTTCTTCTTCTCTTCTCCCTCCTCTACATCAGCCTCAGCCTCGGTACAAGCCATACCGATAAGAGCAATCATCTGCTCGCGCCACCCATCAGAATCGGTGCTCATACAGAGAGGCCTCCCGTCGATAGCAAGACCGGTGATCAACGAGACATCCTCGAGCGTCACGGTCATCTCCCCAGTACGAAGATGGAAACTGTGCGTCTCCGGCCTCCATCGATCAACAAGAGCGGACACCAGTGGAGCATTCAGATTCGGCGTGGACCGGCTGACCAACAGAATCCACGGGAATAGTCCTGCCTGCTTGATGTACGGTGTGTACCGCTCGTCGTAAGGCATGGCAGGACCAGAGACCCCGTGATACCGAATCTTCAGAGGTTCAAGCTTCTGCAAAAAACAAGTAATGACAAATCTTAGGGCATGTAAATTTCAACTAAAGGCAAATTTGCAAAAGATTTAGATTACTCATTATTACCTTATCCTTCTCGCGCATCATGTAGGACCGGTGTTGCACGTCGTAGACATCGTCCAGAAGCCAAACCATCCTTACAATTTCAAACAATAAACATACATGAGTTCATCTTCATCTCAAATATACACTAAACATATAACATGTGTTCAACTAAAAGAATCTCAACATCTCCTTCTCACACAATGAATATGTCATATGTGTTCAAATAAACTAAACATCTAATATTTCAAATAAACTAAACATCTAATATTTCAAATGAACTCAACATCTAATATATATCTAAACAAACATCTCATATATGTCTACAAAAATCAACATCTCATAGTTATCTATAAAAATAGGCATCTCATATATATCTAAAAAAACTAAACAATCTAGGGTTTCACTAACAAGAATCATATATTGTGAACTAATAAATAACACTACGGTACTACCAATATGAATACACATCCTAAATGGAGCAAATCAAACAAATCAAGGGTTCATCAAATCCTGGACAAATCTCTAAAATGACAACAAATTTACGGAGCAAAAGAAAGAGAACGGAAGAGTTTACCTAGTAGGATGGATTGGGGATCGAATCAACGGATCAAATGTTCAGATCGGAGAGGGATGAGGGGGTGGATTAGATGGGGGCGCCGCCGCTGCTCTCTGTCCAGAAAGCGGAGAGATGAAGAAACTGCCTGGTCGGGCTGGGGCGGCCGCGCTTAAGTCATTGTGCAGCGCCTAAGGAATAGGCGCTGCACGTCACAGTGTGGCGCCTATCCCTTAGGCGCTGCACAGGTGCGTGTGGGGCCGCAACTGGACCAGGGCTGCCACGCTGGCAGGAAGTGTGACGCCTAAGTGATGGGTGCTGCACAGTAGGGTGCGGCGTCCAGCTGTCGGGCGCCACACCAAAGGGTCAACAGAGTGAAGTTTTTTCGTGACCAGATCAGTTTGTGATTTGATTTCGTCCTCAGGTCAAATATGTGATTTCTGCCCGGGATCAGCCGGCTATGCCTATCTTGTTTCACCCCATCCTGTCCCGTCAACCGAAAAGGTGAACAAGTTGACTTTTCAGTGTGTCTTTCTGATCACACTCCTGGCCCGGTACAACAAAAACTACCGACCATTCGGCGCGGATGGTGAGCTGTCTCAAAAACAATGAAACAAATACTACCGTTTCACCGTCAGAAATGAAATAGGCACGAAAATAGGTCAAATAAAATGAAAATGGAGGGAGATATTTCGTCCATGCTTCACACGGTAACCAACCAGTGGCCCTCAGCGCTCTGCCTCTCCTACGCTCCAGAGCAGTGCCCCCAACCTCCCAAGCTACAAGACAACAAGGGCTCAAGAAAAATCGCGCAAAACTTGCCGTGATCGCACGCGCAGTGAGCAGAGCACTGATCGATGGCGGCCAAGGTGGCGTCCCCGCTCCCGTTCCGCCGCGACCTGCGGGGCCCGCTCGGCCGGCGGTCGCCCAGGAGCGGGCTGCCCGGCGCGCTGGCCGGGCTGGGCTGGAGCGACGGCTCCCGCAGGCTCGTGGCGCCGGCGTGGCCGGCCCGGGCGCGCGGGAGGAACAACAGGTCCGGCGGGCGCGGCGCGACCAAGGAGGAAGACGAGCGCGCCGAGGAGTCGGAGGAGGCGGAGGCCGTGCTGATCGTTGACGACGGGGAGGAGGACGGCGAGTTCGGCGACGACGATCTGTCCGGGTTCAGGGGGCTCGTTCTTGATCTCTCCTACAGGTAAAGGCACACTCTTTACTAATTACCATGCTTACGACCAAGTAAATTTCAGCTAGAAATGGTGATTAGCGTAAGCAACCGAGGTTGTAGCGTAGCCTCTGCTTTTTGATTGGCATCTTGAAACGGTTCTGAAACTACGCGCAGGCCTGTCAATGTCGTCTGCTGGAAGCGCGCGATCTGCCTGGAGTTCATGGAGAAGGTTAGCTTCTCTACTGCAATGCAGCCAGAGATTCCTCACCATCATCAATCCCAAGTCAACAACTGAACTGCTGATCAAACTTATATTGTGGAACAGACTGCTGAACTGCTGATCAAATTTAAATACATATTGAAACAGACTGCTAATGCAGGGATCGTTTTAGCCATGCAGGCCGATGTTCTGGAGTACTACGATCAGACAGTCTCTTCTCCCAGGGGGTCCTTTTATATTCCTGCAGTTCTCAGGGTATGTGGGGTGATCCATCGATTTGTCAGTCACTTAGACCCTGTTTTCCGACGCGCGAAATTTCCCCGGATTCCTGGTGGAACTGCACTGTTTGTTTGCTGGTGACTCATGCAAGTTTCCTGTGAGATCAGGTTCCACAGCTACTGCAGGTTGTGAAGAGGAGGAGGGTCAAGCACTGCCTTAGCCGTAAGAACATACTCTTCAGGGATGGGTTCAGTTGCCAGTAAGCATTCCCCTGTTTTTTTGTAGGGAAGTAGTAGCATTGTACTGTTGCCCAAGCCAAAACTTCCTTTCATATAACCAGATCTTGATCAGATTACTATTGTTTTCTCGGCAATGTATCTCTGAGATGTGATACATGACTGACAATGTAACACTATACATGAAAAGGTGTCCGCAGCAAACAAAACAAAATCCAGAATAATATGCTGGGGATAGTGCATTTCTATAGATGGATAATAAGGAGTTAATTGGTCGCACTGTCTGCACTGCACTGCAGGTATTGCTCTTCTGAAGATGACCTCACGATTGATCATGTCATCCCGGCCTCGCGCGGCGGCAAATGGGAATGGGAAAACTTGGTATGAATGCTCACTATTTCTACCATCTTATACCCTCCCTGAAACCAAGAAGAACAGTCGGTTGCGAAAACTAAGACTTAACTGAGGTCCTCTTACAAAGTTACTTTGCCATCTCTGAATTGCTAGGTAACTGCATGCTCTAGATGCAACTCCAGGAAGGGTAACAAGACACTGCTGCAAGCAAACATGAAGCTACGCAAGATCCCCAAGGTCTGTGAAATTGCTTGCTCTTCTTGAATCTTGACTAGTACTGCAAATATTTGTGAAGTGCAGTTAGTTACTGAACTGTCCCATATTATAAGAAGAGTGATCCTTGCTGAATTGCACCACAGGGGCCGAAGGAATTCGACATCATCGCGGTGCCCTTGACGAAATCCGCGTTCAGGACGATCAGGAGGAGGCACGGCCTGCCTCAAGAGTGGCTGCAGTACCTTGCCGGGCCATCTCCATGATCAAGATCAAGGGAGGACTCACTTCAGACCATAACCAGTAGCCATCACTCCATCTTCATGTATATATATTACCAGGCTCAAATTCTCCAGCCAAAGATTCATGTGTATCCATCACCAGCCCTGTACATGCCCTAGCTACCTTCTGATTTCTGAAAAAAATCTGTACATGTCACTGATTTGTCGGTAAGTAAATAAAGCAAGATACCGACTTGAGTGTACTTGCCACCCGCAGTTTGCGTGGACCTTGATTTCCTGACAGGAATAATTGGAACGCTACCTAAGAGTAAGTAGTATTTTTTTATTAAAAAAACATAAACGTAGACATGTGTAGACCACATGCACACTCATTTCCATGAACATACGCACATATCTATTGTTGATTTTATGGCCCTAGGCCAACTTAAAATTCTAAAATCTCAAGAACCATTTGGCTTGCATGGCAAGTGCAAAAGTTTAGTATCTTTCGACTCATTTGTCAAATTTCCTAACGCCTACTCGAAGGGACGTGAGGTAGTCATGATTGTCTTGGAGGGATGCTTGGCTCTAGTCATCTTCCCAGCTTCACAAGCATCACATAGATGATCCTTCTTGAACTTGACGCCCTCGATGCCAATGATGTGCTTCTTCTTCACGAGAGTGTGCATGTTCCTCATGCCCTCATGTCCTAGTCGACGATGCCATAGCCAGCACTCTAAACCTTTTGCTAGAAGACATACGGCAAGTTGTAGTCCTGCTGAGACATCTACCATATAAAGATCACCTCTTCGATAGCCTTCGAAGACTAAAGATTTGCCAGATTCCATTAGTACAAGACAAAGATATTTTCCAAATATCACAATCATATTCAGATCACAGAGCATTGACACAGACATTAAGTTGTATCCAAGGGATTCAACAAGCATCACTTTATCCATGTGTTGATCCTTTGAGATATCAACTCTACCAAGACCCAATACCTTACTTTTACCAGTGTCAGTGAATGTGATGTGACTTTTAGTAGATGGACGTAGGGTTGCATCCATGAGAAAACTTCGATCACCAGTCATGTGGTTGGTGCAACCGCTGTCCATGATCCATTCAGTGGCTTTCGGAGTCGTACCCTACAGTGCAGTTAGCGGGATTGGCTTCACCAAGAGTATTGTGAAGCAGAAACATGTAGCGAACAAGCATATTATCAAAGTTGAGATTCTGGTTGTGCATGATAGGATGCTCGTCAAGGAACCCAGGGATGAAATACATGGTAAGACCATTCAGGCACTTTATCTTGCGTCCCACAAGATGTTTTAGGTCCCCAGCATTGGCGTCAGAAGTCTTTGATTTTCGGCTGGAGACCTTTCCCCGCAAGAGAAGTTAATTCTTCTTAACAACCCACATCTTCAGGGGTGGCTTAGAAGCAATGAGTCTAAGTGTAGCATCTGAGAATTTTGGCTTGGAGCCCTAGCAAATAGCTTCGCAAGAGGAGAATAATACTCATATGAATATGCAGAAAAGTTCTTAGTTTTGTGAACATATCGGTTAGAGGAAACACGCTCATATTCATGAGTCTCATGATGGTTCTCCTGCAAAACATTGGCATTGGGGTGACCATAAGTGATCCTCTATCTGTATGAAGCCTTTGGACCATATGAAGCCCTACTCTATGAGAATCTTGTAGAGACCGAAGCAACAATACCTGTGTTGCCTTTGTTATGATGCAACTTGTATTATCAGGAGGCCAAAGCCAACATATATACACATACATGAGGATGCCAAAAGGCTACAGGAGAATGCCAAGAGACTAGAATGCAAAAGGCCAAAAGACATCACTAATATAACTCTAACACCCCCCCCCCCAAACTCATGGTGGATCCACAACACTGAGTCTGGAAAGGTGAAATCCATGCTGCGCTCTAGACTGGCCTTCGTGAAGAAGTCTGCTAGCTGTAACTCAGAAGACACATATTGAAGAGCAACAACATGATCCTGCATTGCAGCACGCACATAAGAAGCATCAACACCAATATGCTTGGTAAGCTCATGCTTCACGGGATCCCGCACAATAATGATAGCACATGTACTGTCTGACAATAAGGTGGTAGGTGTAGTAACAGAAACACCAAAATCCTCCAGTAACCATCGTAACCAAGTCACCTGTGCCGTTAGAAGAGATATAGCTCGCAACTCAGCCTCTGCACTTGAACGGGAAACTCTAGTCTGTTTCTTCATCTTCCAGGCAATGAGAGAACCACCAAGAAAAACACAGTAAGCAGAAAGTGAAAGGCGATCCATGGGATCACTAGCCCATGTAGCATCCGAATAGGCCTGGAGCTGTAACGAGCTGGAGTGGGGAAAGAAGAGACGGTGAGAGATCGTGCCACGAAGATATCGTAGAACACGAAGAAGGTGGCTATAGTGTACCGAAGTGGGAGAAGAAACAAACTGACTCAAGATATGGACAAAATAGGAGATATCCGGACGAGTGACAGCAAGATAGACAAGTCTCCCAACAAGATGACGATAACGTGTCGGATCTGACAGGGGCTCACCATCAGGAGCGCGAAGGTGAACATTGAGCTCCATAGGAGTCTCAATAGTGTGCTCATCACTAAGAGCCGCACGAGTAAGAAGATCTTGGATATACTTTTCTTGAGAAATAAAAAACCATCAGAGGTGGAGGAAACCTCAATCCCAAGAAAGTAACGAAGAGGACCAAGATCGGACATAAGAAACTGCTCACTGAGACGGGCCTTGACAAAGGCAATGTACTCAGGGTCATCCCTAGTGATGATCATGTCATCAACATATAGAAGAAGAAAAGTCCGACCATGAGCTGAAAGGTGAACAAACAGCGGCGGATCATGAGCACACGTTGAAAAACCAGCGGCGGTCACCATAGAGGCAAAACGCTCAAACCAGGCACGAGGGGCTTTCTTAAGGCCATAAAGAGAGCGACGAAGATGGCATACCATGCCATCAGGCACAGAATACCCGGGTGGTGGCTGCATATAAACCTCCTCATGCAACTCACCATTAAGAAAAACATTCTTAACATCAAGATGAGAAACCGACCAATGGCGAATAGAGGCCACAACAAGAAGTGTGTGGATAATGGTCATATGGGCCATAGGAGCAAATGTCTCATCGTAATCACGACCATGCGCCTGCTGAAAGCCACGAGCCACAAGACGATCTTTGTAACGCTCAAGAGAACCATCAGAGCGAGTCTTAACCTTGTAGACCCACTTACAAGTGATGGGACGAACATCGGGAGGAAGAGAAACAAGATCCCACGTGCCAGTGCGCTCAAGAGCAGCAAGCTCCTCTGCCATCGCAAACTGCCATTCAGGATGAACAACAGCATCGCGATAAGAGGTAGGCTCAAGTATAGCCGAAATACCATATCAACTAGGAGAATAGCGGTCAGGGGGAGGGCGAGGATGAGCCCGAAGACCATAAGTCGACTGGGATGAGGAGGACGATGCACCAGAAGTATATGGCACTTCAGGAGATTTATCCACAACACGTGGACGACGAGTATAATGGAAAGTAAAGGAGGGAAGAGGTGGAATCACTGGAGGTGGAGACGAGGAATGTATTGGTGATGAAGGTGGAGAAGGGGAAGGTATCGATGATGAAGGTGGAGAAGGGGAAGATATTTGTGATGAAGGTGGAGAGTCATGCGACGAGGGAGGAGAAGAATCCATATGAGAGGACAACGTCGGATCTGCAACAGCATGACGAGGAATAGGAATACTAG
This sequence comes from Triticum aestivum, assembly GCF_018294505.1. NCBI lineage: Eukaryota > Viridiplantae > Streptophyta > Magnoliopsida > Poales > Poaceae > Triticum > Triticum aestivum. Next base: position 36,135,861 of record NC_057813.1, on the reverse strand, counting down.
GCACAGAGGGAGGTGTATCCGGCAACATAAGAAAAGAGATGTCCTCCGCTGAAAAAGCCGAGGAGGATGGACGCGGGTAGAAGGGACGAGACTCATCAAAGGTCACATCCCGGGAAATACGCATCCGGCGACCGACAGGATCCCAACACCAATAGCCCTTATGCTCATCACTGTATCCAAACAAACGAAGCACCGAATAATCAGGAGGATGACTGCTACCTCTTAAGCATGTGTTGGTTTTCCCTTGAAGAGGAAAGGGTGATGCAGCAAAGTAGCGTAAGTATTTTCCTCAGTTTTTGAGAACTAAGGTATCAATCCAGTAGGAGGTTACACGCAAGTCGCCTTGTACCTGCACAAACAAATAAGAACCTTGCAACCAATGCGATAAAGGGGTTGTCAATCCCTTCAAGGCCACTTGCAAAAGTGAGATCTGATAGAGATAAAGATAAATATTTTTGGTATTTTTGTTGTATAGATTGAAAAGTAAAGATTGCAAAATAGTAAACGAGATGCAATGTAAATAAAAGAGATATAATACGATGGAGAAGAGACCCGGGGGCCATAGGTTTCACTAGTGGCTTCTCTCAAGATAGCATATCTTACGGTGGGTGAACAAATTACTGTCGAGCAACTGATCGAAAAGCACATAGTTATGAGAATATGTAGGCATGATCATGTATATAGGCATCACATCCGTGATAAGTAAATCGAAACGATTCTGCATCTACTACTATTACTCCACACATCGACCGCTATCCAGCATGCATCTAGAGTATTAAGTTCATAAGAACAGAGTAACACATTAAGCAAGATGACATGATGTAGTGGGACAAACTCAAGCAATATGATATAAACCCCATCTTTATATCCACGATGGCAACAATACAATACGTGCCTTGCTGCCCCTGCTGTCACTGGGAAAGGACACCGCAAGATTGAACCCAAAGCTAAGCACTTCTCCTGTTGCAAGAAAGATCAATCTAGTAGGCCAAACCAAACTAATAATTCGAAGAGACTTGCAAAGATATCAAATCATACATATAAGAATTCAGAGAAGAATTAAATATTGTTCATAGATAATCTTGATCATAAACCCACAATTCATCGGATCTCGACAAACACACTGCAAAAAGTATTACATCGAATAGATCTCCAAGAAGATCGAGGAGAACTTTGTATTGAGAATCAAAGAGAGAGAAGAAGCCATCTAGGTAATAACTATGGACCCGAAGGTCTATGGTAAACTACTCACACATCATCGGAGAGGCTATGGTGTTGATGTAGAAGCACTCCGTGATCGATTCCCCCTCCGGCGGAGCGCCGGAAAAGGCCCCAAGATGGGATCTCACGGGTACAGAAGGTTGCGGTGGTGGAAATAGGGTTTTGTCATGCTCCTGGATGTTTTCGGGGTATATGAGTATATATATGTGAAAGAAGTGGGTCGGTGGAGCCACGAGGGTGGGGGCCGCGCCTACCTCCCTGGGCGCGCCCTCCTACCTTGTTGCTTCCTCGACGTCCACTCCAAGTCTCCTGGATTGCGTTTGTTCCATAAATGATTCTCCCGAAGGCTTCATTCTGTTTGGACTCCCTTTGATATTCCTTTTCATCCACAGAAATAGGCAAAAAAACAGCAATTTGCACTGGGCCTCCGGTTAATAGGTTAGTCCCAAAAATAATATAGAAGTGCATAGTAAAGCCCATTAAACATCCAAAATAGATAATATAATAGCATGGAACAATCAAAAATTATAGATACATTGGAGACATATCAAGCATCCCCAAGCTTAATTCCTGCTCGTCCTCGAGTAGGTAAACGATAAAAACAGAATTTTTGATGTGGAATGCTACCTAACATAATTTTCAATGTAATTCTCTTTATTGTGGCATGAATGTTCAGATCCAAAAGATTCAAGATAAAAGTTCAATATTGACATAAAAATAGTAATACTTCAAGCATGCTAACCAAGCAGTTTATGTCTTATCAAAATAACATAGCCAAAGAAAGCTTATCCCTACAAAATCATATAGTTTGGCCATGCTTCATTTTCGTCACACAAAATGCTCCCATCATGCACAACCCCGGTTTCAGCCAAGCAATTGGTTCATACTCTTTAACGCGCTTCAGCCTTTTCAACCCTCACGCAATACATGATCATAAGCCATGGACATAACACTATGGGTGGAGTAGAGTATGATGACAGGGATTATGTGAGAAAAAAAGAGAAAGTCTCACATTGACGCGACTAATCAATGGGCTATGGAGATGCCCATCAATTGATGTCAATACGAGGAGTAGGGATTGCCATGCAACGGATGCACTAGAGCTATAAATGTATGAAAGCTCATCAAAAATAAAATAAGTGGGTGTGCATCCAACTTGCCTGCTCATGAAGACCTAGGGCATTTTGAGGAAGCCCATCATTGGAATATACAAGCCAAGTTCTATAATGAAAAATTCCCACTAGTATATGAAAGTGACAAAATAAGAAACTCTCTATCATGAAGATCATGGTGCTATTTTGAAGCACAAGTGTGGAAAAAGGATAGTAACATTGTCCCTTCTCTCTTTTTCTCTCATTTTATTTATCTGGGCTTCTTTGGCCTCTTTTTTCTTTTTTTCTTCTTTTTTTATTTCGTCCGGAGTCTCATCCCGACTTGTGGGGGAATCATAGTCTCCATCATCCTTTCCTCACATGGGACAATGCTCTAATAATGGAAATCATCACACTTCTATTTATTTACAACTCAAGAATTACAACTCAATACTTAGGACAAAATATGACTCTATGTGAATGCCTCCGGCGGTGTACCGGGATATGCAATGAATCAAGAGCGACATGTATGAAAGAATTATAAAGGTGGCTTTGCCACAAATACGATGTCAACTACATGATCATGCAAAGCAATATGACAATGATGGAGCGTGTCATAATAAACGGAACGGTGGAAAGTTGCATGGCAATATATCTCGGAATGGCTATGGAAATGCCATAATAGGTAGGTATGGTGGCTGTTTTGAGGAAGATATAAGGAGGTTTGTGTGTGATAGAGCGTATCGTATCACGGGGTTTGGATGCACCGGCGAAGTTTGCACCAACTCTCAAGGTGAGAAAGGGCAATGCACGGTACCGTAGAGGCTAGCAAATTGCGGAAGGGTAAGAGTGCGTATAATCCATGGACTCACATTAGTCATAAAGAACTCATATACTTATTGCAAAAGTTTATTAGCCCTCGAAGCAAAGTACTACTACGCATGCTCCTAGGGGAAGGGTTGGTAGGAGTTAACCATCGCGCGATCCCGACCTCCACTCATAAGGAAGGCAATCAAAGAACACCCCATGCTTCAAATTTGTCACACAACATTCACCATACGTGCATGCTACGGGACTTGCCAACTTTAACACAAGTATTTCTCAATTTCATAATTACCCAACTAGCATGACTCTAACATTACCACCTTTATATCTCAAAACAATTATCAAGTATCAAATTTATCATAGTACTTAATGCACTCCATATGAAAGTTTTTATTTTACCCAACTTGGATGCCCCATCATATTAGGGCTAATTTTATAACCAAAGCAAATTACCATGCTGTTCTAAAAGACTCTCAAATAATATAAGTGAAGCATGAGAGATCAATAATTTCTACAAAATAAAACCACCACCGTGCTCTAAAAAGGTATAAGTGAAGCACTAGAGCAAAATTATCTAGCTCAAAAGATATAAGTGAAGCACATAGAGTATTCTAATAAATTCTAATTCATGTGTGTCTCTCCAAAAGGTGTGTACAGCAAGGATGATTGTGATAAACTAAAAATCAAAGATTAAAATCATACAAGACGCTCCAAGCAAAACACATATCATGTGGTGAATAAAAATATAGCCTCAAGTAAAGTTACCGATAGACGAAGACGAAAGAGGGGATGCCTTCCGGGGCATCCCCAAGCTTAGGCTTTTGGTTGTCCTTGAATTTTACCTTGGGGTGCCTTGGGCATCCCCAAGCTTAGGCTCTTGCCACTCCTTATTCCAAAATCCATCAAATCTTTACCCAAAACTTGAAAACTTCACAACACAAAACTCAACAGAAAATCTCATGAGCTTCGTTAGTGCAAGAAAACAAACCACCACTTTAAGGTACTGTAATGAACTCATGCTTTATTTATATTGGTGTTAAACCTACTGTATTCCAACTTCTCTATGGTTCATACCCCCCGATACTAGCCATAGATTCATCAAAATAAGCAAATAACACACGAAAAACAGAATCTGTCAAAAACAAAACAGTCTGTAGAAATCTGTAACTCCCGAATACTTCTGGAACCCCAAAACTTCTACCAAATTAGGAAGTCCTAGGTAATTTGTTTATTAATCTTCTGCAAAAAGAATCAACTGAAAATCACATAACTAATATCGTGCGCAAAAAAGTTTCTATTTTTCAGCAAGATCAAATTAACTATCACCGTAGGTTATCCTAAAGGTTTTACTTGGCACAAACACTAATTAAAACACAAAACCACATATAACCATAGGCTAGATGAATTATTTATTACTAAACAGGAACAAAAAGTAAAGAACAAAAATAAAATTGGGTTGCCTCCCAACAAGCGCTATCGTTTAACGCCCCTAGCTAGGCATAAAAATAAGAATAGATCTAGGTATTACCATCTTTGGTTGGCAATTCTTCAATTGAACACTTATAACCCTTAGGAGTTTCCTTCTTTTTATTAATGATCAAACTCCTATGCAAGAAATCAAGAAATTCATTTGTAGCAAAAGGTTCCTTAATGATAGCGAAAAAGTTGGGGTGAACACTTATTGATTTGAGATCCGCAGTTTCTTTACTAGAAGATCCACCCTTGTTTTTAGGAACATACATAAATTTAGCAACTTTGGTAGTAGGAGGGTTTGAAGTATTTCTCACGGCAGAAAAAGCAGAACCTAAGTTGGTAATAATATCCTCAAGTTTATCAATTCTAGTGGAATCTTTATCTAATTTTCCGTCAACTATGGGTTCTTTTTCTTTAAAACTTTTCAGAGTAACTCCTAGCTTAGATTCATATTGGGTAATTTGGTTGTGGATATTTTTATCCAAATTCTCAATCAACTCCACAGTGGCAACTTTATTTTCAATAATTTCAAGCCTTTGCATCACGTGTTCCAAAGTTAAAATAGTTCCATTAACCAAAAGAGGTGGTGAGCCAAACAAAATCTATCATAGCATTATAAGAATTAAAAGTATGGCTACCCAAGAAATTCCCTCCGGTAATGGTGTCAAGAATATATCTGTTCCAAGGAGTGATGCCTACATGAAAATTGCGAAGAAGAACGGAAGTAGATTGCTTCCTAGTGGATCTATTCTGAGCATTGCAAAATCTGTACCAAGCATCTTTTAAATGCCCTACCTCCCTTTGTTTAAAATTAAGAACTTCATTCTCGGGAGTACTAACAATGATAGAAGGACTGGCCATGACGGCGAAAAAAACAATCTAACACACGGACACACAAGAAACAAGCAAAAAGAGAAGAATAGAAAAAGGGCGAATAAAACGGCAAGGGTGAAGTGGGGGAGAGGAAAACGAGAGGCAAATGGCAAATAATGTAATGCGGGGGATAAGAGTCTCTGATGGGGTACTTGGTATGTCTTGACTTGTGCATAGATCTTTCCGGCAACGATGCCCGAAATTGACGAGTTGTCGAGAGATCAAATCTTGACTTGACTTGGCGTAAGCCTCCCCGCCAACGGCGCCAGAAATCCTTCTTGCTACCTCTTGAGCATGCGTTGGTTTTCCCTTGAAGAGGAAAGGGTGATGCAGCAAAGTAGCGTAAGTATTTCCCTCGGTTTTTGAGAACCAAGGTATCAATTCAGTAGGAGGTTACACGCAAGTCGCCTTGTACCTGCACAAACAAATAAGAACCTTGCAACCAACGCGATAAAGGGGTTGTCAATCCCTTCACGGCCACTTGCAAAAGTGAGATCTGATAGAGATAATAAGATAAATATTTTTGGTATTTTTGTTGTATAGATTGAAAAGTAAAGATTGCAAAATAGTAAACGAGATGCAATGTAAATAAAAGAGATATAATACGATGGAAAAGAGACCCGGGGGCCATAGGTTTCACTAGTGGCTTCTCTCAAGATAGCATATCTTACGGTGGGTGAACAAATTACTGTCGAGCAATTGATAGAAAAAGTGCATAGTTATGAGAATATCTAGGCATGATCATGTATATAGGCATCACGTCCGTGACAAGTAGATCAAAACGATTCTGCATCTACTACTATTACTCCACACATCGACCGCTATCCAGCATGCATCTAGAGTATTAAGTTCATAAGAACAGAGTAACGCATTAAGCAAGATGACATGATGTAGAGGGATAAACTCAAGCAATATGATATAAACCCCATCTTTTTATCCTCGATGGCAACAATACAATACGTGCTTTGTTGCCCCTGCTGTCACTGGAAAAGGACACCGCAAGATTGAACCCAAAGCTAAGCACTTCTCCTATTGCAAGAAAGATCAATATAGTAGGCCAAACCAAACTGATAATTCGAAGAGACTTGCAAAGATATCAAATCATACATATAAGAATTCAGAGAAGAATCAAATATTGTTCATAGATAATCTTGATCATAAACCCACAATTCATCGGATCTCGACAAACACACCGCAAAAAGTATTACATCGAATAGATCTCCAAGAATATCGAGGAGAACTTTGTATTGAGAATCAAAGAGAGAGAAGAAGCCATCTAGGTAATAACTATGGACCCGAAGGTCTATGGTAAACTACTCACACATCATCGGAGAGGCTATGGAGTTGATGTAGAAGCCCTCCATGATCGATTCCGCCTCCGATGGAACACCGAAAAAGGCCCCAAGATGGGATCTCATGGGTACAGAAGGTTGCGGTGGTGGAAATAGGGTTTTGTCGTGCTCTTGGATGTTTTCGGGGTATATGAGTATATATAGGCGAAAGAAGTAGGTCGGTGGAGCCACGAGGGGCCCACGAGGGTGGGGGCGCACCTACCCCCCTGGGCGCGCCCTCCTACCTCGTGGCCGCCTCGTTGCTTCCTTGACATCCACTCCAAGTCTCCAGGATTGCGTTTGTTCCAAAAATGATTCTCCCGGAGGTTTCATTCCGTTTGGACTCCTTTTCTGCGAAACACTGAAATAGGCAAAAAAAACAGCAATTTGCACTGGGCCTCCGGTTCATAGGTTAGTCCCAAAAATAATATAAAAGTGCATAGTAAAGTCCATTAAACATCCAAAACAGATAATATAATAGCATGGAACAATCAAAAATTATAGATATGTTGGCGACGTATCAATGACCAGAAAGACGCTCGAGAGGAATACTACCATGTAGAGCAGTAGAAGGTTGAATGTTGATGAGATAGGTGGAAGTGGTAACAGCCTCAGCCCAAAAGTGAGGCGGAAGAGAGACGGCGATCATCATCGCAAGCGCTGTCTCAAGAAGGTGACGATGCTTGCGCTCAGCCACACCATTCTGAGCATGAGCACCAGGGCAAGAGAGCTGAGTAAGAGTACCCTACTTAGCAAGAAATCCTCGCAACGCATGAGAGATATACTCACCGGCTGAATCTGCACGAAAAACATGAATAGGAGTGGAAAACTAGGTATGAACCATGGCAGCAAATTTTTTGTATATAGATAAAACCTCGCTATGAGAAGACATGAAATAGGTCCAAGTGTACTGAGAAAAATCGTCTATAAAGATAATATAGTAGCGATGACCCCCTTTCGAAGCGAAGGGAGCCGGACCCCAAACATCAGAGTGAACTAGATCAAAAGGACGCTCAGACACTGACTTACTGTGAGGGTAGGGCAGCTGAATCTGCTTACCAAGTCTACAACCAAGACAATCCAATGAAGCATTACCGGAGACAGACCCCAGAACACCGCGATGAACCAAAGATGAGAGGCGAGAACCACATAAATGGCCTAGACGATGATGCCACTGTTGAAAAGAGCTGGTAGATGCAGCAATAGGTGTTGTGAGACTGGCAGCGGAGGGAAGATGAAGCCAGTCAAGCTCCCATAGACCATCAGAGTGTCGAGGGCCAGCACCAAGCAGAGCGCCCGTGCGACGATCCTGAACAGAACACAAATCAAAGTCGAGAATGACCCTACAACTAGAGTCAACAATCTGACCACCAGATATGAGTTGCATGGTAAGTCGAGGAACATGAGCTACAGAGAGAACATGAAATGAAGAAATGCTAAGAGTGCCTCGACTAGCTACGGGGAGGGGAGTGCCATCAGGCATCAGCTGTAAGAACATGAATAGGAGACTCGACGGGTCGAATGGAGGTCAAAATAGAAGAATCATAAGTCACATGGAAAGATGCTACAGTATCAAGAATCCATGGGGATGTACCTGAATGTGTAGAAGGTGGTTTCTCAGTGCTAGAAGAGTCAGTCATAGAACATGCAGAACCTCTCGGTGAAGAATCCCAAGAAGCAAGCAGGCATCACAGCTATGCAATGTCATGCGCAAACAGGGACACGGCAGAAGAGGCAGACGATTAGCAATCGCCACCACCCGTGGAAGCCGTCTGTAGAGTCGGCCGAGAGTAGTGAGTCGACATAGAGCGGTCACCGACATGCGCGGAAGCCGCGAGAGGAGTCAACACAGAGCGGTCACTGTCATGCATCGAGGCCGCGAGAGGAGTCAGCGTAGAGCGGTCACCATCATGCGCGGAAGCCGCGAGAGGAGTCGACATAGAGCGGTCACCATCGTGCACGAAGGCCGCGAGAGGAGTCAACGTAAAGCGGTCACCGCCGCGCGCGGAAGTCGCGAGGGGAGTTGACGTAGAGCAGTCACCGCCGTGCACAAAAGCCACAAGAGGAGTCGACATAGAGCGGCCACCACCGTGCGCGGAAGCCACACTCAATGCACTGAGCGACGGAGAGCAGCATGTGAAAGCCACCGGCGGAGTCGACAGAGAGTAACCACCACCACATATGGCCGCCGCCGTAAGAGCCGATGTAAAGCGCCCATCATCATGTGCGGAAGTCATCAAATGAGTCGATGAAGAGCGACCATAGCCGTGGTCGAAAGCCGCGAGAGGAGTTGTGGAAGAGCAACCACCACATCCCGTTGTAGAGGCCAGAGGGGACAACTTCACATGTGGACGAGCACCAAGCACTGAGAGACGGCGCATTTGCGAGACGTGGTCAATATAGGGAACACAGGATGACAACAGCATTTTTTTAGAGTAGGTAATTGGACAAAGCAGCTCAGCCGAAACGAACGAACTGACAAAAGGCAGCCCACGCGAACTTAGCCCAGCCTCATGTTGGAAATATGCCCTAGAGGCAATAATAAAAGGATTATTATTATATTTCCTTGTTCATGATAATTGTCTTTTATTCATGCTATAATTGTATTATCCGAAAATCGTAATACACGTGTGAATACATAGATCACAATATGTCCCTAGTGAGCCTCTAGTTGACTAGCTCGTTGATCAACAGATAGTCATGGTTTCCTGACTATGGACATTGGATGTCATTGATAACGGGATCACATCATTAGGAGAATGATGTGATGGACAAGACCCAATCCTAAGCATAGCACAAGATCGTGTAGTTCGTTTTGCTAGAGCTTTTCCAATGTCAAGTATCTTTTCCGTAGACCATGAGATCGTGTAACTCCCGGATACCGTAGGAGTGCTTTGGGTGTACCAAACGTCACAACGTAACTGGGTGACTATAAAGGTGCACTACAGGTATCTCCGAAAGTGTCTGTTGGATTGACACGGATCGAGACTGGGATTTGTCACTCCGTATGACAGAGAGGTATCTCTGGGCCCACTCGGTAATGCATCATCATAATGAGCTCAAAGTGACCAAGTGTCTGGTCACGGGATCATGCATTACGGTACGAGTAAAGTGACTTGCCGGTAACGAGATTGAACGAGGTATTGGGATACCGACGATCGAATCTCGGGCAAGTAACGTACCGATTGACAAAGGGAATTGTATGCGGGGTTGCTTGAATCCTCGACATCGTGGTTCATCCGATGAGATCATCGAGGAGCATGTGGGAGCCAACATGGGTATCCAGATCCCGCTGTTGGTTATTAACCAGAGAGAAGTCTCGGTCATGTCTGCATGTCTCCTGAACCCGTAGGGTCTACACACTTAAGGTTCGGTGACGCTAGGGTTGTAAAGATATTAGTATGCAGCAAACTGAAAGTTGTTCGGAGTCCCAGATGAGATCCCGGACGTCACGAGGAGTTCCGGAATGGTCCGGAGGTAAAGAATTATATATGGGAAGTCGAGTTTCGGCCATCGGGAAAGTTTCAGGGGTCACCGGTATTGTACCGGGACCACCGAAAGGGTCCCGGGGGTCCACCGGGTGGGGCCACCCATCCCAAAGGGCCCCATGGGCTGAAGTGGAGGGGAACCAGCCCCTGGTGGGCTGGTGCGCCCCCTGGGCCCCTTCTCTACGCCTAGGGTTGGGAACCCTAGGGGAGGGGGCGCCTCCACTTGCCTTGGGGGGAAAGTCTCCCCCCTTGGCCGCCGCCCCCCCTAGGAGATCCCATCTCCTAGGGCCAGCGCACCCCCTGGGCTCCCTATATAAAGAGGGGTGGTGGGAGGGCAGCCGCACCCTGACATCTGGCGCCTCCCTCCCCCCTTGCTACACCTCCTCCTCCCGTAGTCGCTTGGTGAAGCCCTGCCGGAACCCTGCTGCATCCACCACCACGGCGTCGTGCTGCTGGATCTTCATCAACCTCTCCTTTCCCTTGCTGGATCAAGAAGGAGGATACGTCACGCTGATTGTACGTGTGTTGAACGCGGAGGTGCCGTCCGTTCGGCGCTAGGATCTCCGGTGATTTGGATCACGACAAGTACGACTCCCTCAACCCCGTTCTCTTGAACGCGTCCGCTCGCGTTGTACAAGGGTATGTAGATGCACTCCCCTCTCTTGTTGCTAGATGAACTCATAGATTGATCTTGGTGAACATAGATTTTTTTTTATTTTATGCAACGTTCCCCAACAGTGGCATCATGAGCTAGGTCTATGCATAGTTCTCTATGGCACGAGTAGAACACAAATCTGTTGTGGGTGTAGATGTTGTCAACTTTCTTGCCACTACTAGTATTATTTTACTTCAGCGTTATTGTGGGATGAAGCGGCCCGGACCGACCTTACACGTACGCTTACGTGAGACAGGTTCCACCGACTGACATGCACTAGTTGCATAAGGTGGCTAGCGGGTGTCTGTCTCTCCCACTTTAGTTGGAGCGGATTCGATGAAAAGGGTCCTTATGAAGGGTAAATAGAAGTTGACAAATCACGTTGTGGTTATTCGTAGGTAAGAAAACATTCTCGCTAGAACCCTATTGCAGCCACGTAAAAGATGCAACAACAATTAGAGAACGTCTAACTTGTTTTTGCAGCAATTGCTTTGTGATGTGATATGGCCAAAAAGTTGTGATGAATGATGAATGATATATTGTGATGTATGAGATCATGTTCTTGTAATAGGAATCACGACTTGCATGTCGATGAGTATGACAACCGGCAGGAGCCATAGGAGTTGTCTTAATTATTGTATGACCTGTGTGTCAATGATTTAACGCCATGTAATTACTTTACTTTATTACTAAACCATTAGCCATAGTAGTAGAAGTAATAGTTGGCGAGCAACTTCATGGAGACACGATGATGGAGATCATGATGATGGAGATCATGGTGTCATGCCGGTGACGAAGATGATCATGGAGCCCCGAAGATGGAGATCAAAGGAGCTATATGATATTGGCCATATCATGTCACTACTATATAATTGCATGTGATGTTTGTTATGTTTATGCATCTTGTTTACTTAGAACGACGGTAGTAAATAAGATGATCCCTTATAATAATTTCAAGAAAGTGTTCCCCCTAACTGTGCGCCGTTGCTAAAGTTCGTCGTTTCGAAGCACCACGTGATTATTGGGTGTGATAGATTCCTACGTTCACATATAACAGGTGTAAAACTGTTTTCACATGCAAAACACTTAGGTTAACTTGATGAGCCTAGCATGTACAGACATAGCCTCGGAACACAGAGACCGAAAGGTCGAACATGAGTCATATGGAAGATACGATCAACATGGAGATGTTCACCGATGATGACTAGTCCGTCTCATGTGATGATCGGACACGGCCTAGTCGACTCGGATCATGTAACACTTAGATGACTAGAGGGATGTCTAATCTGAGTGGGAGTTCATTAAATAATTTGATTAGATGAACTTAATTATCATGAACTTAGTCTAAAATCTTTGCAAAATATGTCTTGTAGATCAAATGGCCAACACTCATGTCAACATGAACTTCAACGCGTTCCTAGAGAAAACTAAGCTGAAAGATGATGGCAGCAACTATACGGACTGGGTCCGGAATCTGAGGATCATCCTCATAGCTGCCAAGAAAGCATATGTCCTAGAAGGACCGCTAGGTGAAGCACCCATCCCAGAGAACCAAGACGTTATGAACGCTTGGCAGTCACATGCTGATGATTACTCCCTCGTTCAGCGCGGCATGCTTTACAGCTTAGAACCGGGGCTCCAAAAGCGTTTTGAGAAACACATAGCATACAAGATGTTCGAGGAGCTGAAAATGGTTTTCCAAGATCATGCATGGGTCGAGAGATATGAAGTCTCCGACAAGTTCTATAGTTGTAAGATGGAGGAAAATAGTTCTGTCAGTGAGCACATACTCAAAATGTCTGGGTTGCACAACCGCCTGTCCCAGCTGGACATTAACCTCCCGGACGAGGCTGTCATTGGCAGAATCCTTCAGTCGCTCCCACCAAACTACAAGAGCTTTGTGATGAACTACAATATGCAGGGGATGGTGAAAACTATTCCTGAAGTATTTTCAATACTGAAGTCAGCAGAGGTAGAAATCAAGAAGGAACATCAAGTGTTGATGGTCAATAAAACCACTAAGTTCAAGAAGGGCAAGGGTAAGAAGAACTTCAAGAAGGACGGCAAGGATGTTGTCGCACCCGGTAAGCCAGTTGCCGGGAAGAAGTCAAAGAATGGACCCAAGCCTGAGACTGAGTGCTTTTATTGCAAAGGGAAGGGTCACTGGAAGCGGAACTGCCCCAAATACTTAGCGGACAAGAAGGCCGACAACACTAAAGGTATATGTGATATACATGTAACTGATGTGTACCTTACCAGTACTCGTAGTAACTCCTGGGTATTTGATACCGGTGTCGTTGCTCATATTTGTAACTCAAAGCAGGAGCTGCGGAATAAGCGGAGACTGGCGAAGGACGAGGTGACGATGCGCGTCGGGAATGGTTCCAAGGTCGATGTGATCGCCGTCGGCACGCTGCCTCTACATTTACCCATGGGATTAGTTTTAAACCTCAATAATTGTTATTTAGTGCCAAGTTTGAGCATGAATATTGTATCTGGATCTCGTTTAATACGAGATGGTTACTCATTTAAATTCGAGAATAATGGTTGTTCTATTTATATGAGAGATATGTTTTATGGTCATGCCTCGATGGTCAATGGTTTATTCTTAATGAATCTCGAACGTAATGTTACACATATTCATAGTGTGAATACCAAAAGATGTAAAGTTGATAACGATAGTCCCACATACTTGTGGCACTGCCGCCTTGGTCACATTGGTGTCAAGTGCATGAAGAAGCTCCATGCTGATGGAATTTTAGAGTCTCTCGATTATGAATCATTTGACACATGCGAACCATGCCTCATGGGCAAAATGACCAAGACTCCGTTCTCCGGAACAATGGAGCGAGCAACCAACTTATTGGAAATCATACATACTGATGTGTGTGGTCCAATGAGCGTTGAGGCTCGCGGAGGATATCGTTATGTTCTCACTCTCACTGATGACTTAAGTAGATATGGGTATGTCTACTTGATGAAACACAAGTCTGAGACCTTTGAAAAGTTCAAGGAATTTCAAAATGAGGTAGAGAATCAACGTGACCGAAAGATAAAATTCTTACGATCAGATCGTGGAGGAGAATATTTAAGTCACGAATTTGGTACACGCTTAAGGAAATGTGGAATCGTTTCACAACTCACGCCGCCTGGAACACCTCACCGTAACGGTGTGTCCGAATGTCGTATCGCACTCTATTGGATATGGTGCGATCTATGATGTCTCTTACCGATTTACCGCTATCATTTTGGGGATACGCTCTAGAGACAGCTACATTCACTTTAAATAGGGCACCGTCTAAATCCATTGAGACGACACCGTATGAATTATGGTTTGGGAAGAAACCTAAGCTGTCGTTTCTAAAAGTTTGGGGATGCGATGCTTATGTCAAGAAACTTCAACCTGAAAAGCTCGATCCCAAGTCGGAAAAATGCGTCTTCATAGGATACCCCAAGGCAACCATTGGGTATACCTTCTACCTTAGATCCGAAGGCAAGATCTTTGTTGCCAAGAACGGATCCTTTCTGGAAAAAGAGTTTCTCTCGAAAGGAGTAAGTGGGAGGAAAGTAGAACTCGATGAAGTACTACCTCTTGAACCGGAAAGTAGTGCAGCTCAGGAAAATGTTCCTGTGGTGCCTACACCAACTAGAGAGGAAATTAATAATGATGATCAAGGTACTTCGGATCAAGTTTCTACTGAACTTCGTAGGTCCACAAGGACACGTTCCACACCAGAGTGGTATGGCAACCCTGTCCTGGAAATCATGTTGTTAGACAACGGTGAACCTTCGAACTATGAAGAAGCGATGGCGGGCCCAGATTCCAACAAATGGCTTGAAGCCATGCAATCCGAGATAGAATCCATGTATGAAAACAAAGTATGGACTTTGACAGACTTGCCCGATGATCGGCGAGCGATAGAAAACAAATGCATCTTTAAAAAGAAGACGGACGCGGATGGTAATGTCACCATCTATAAAGCTCGACTTGTCGCTAAGGGTTATCGGCAAGTTCAAGGGGTTGACTACGATGAGACTTTCTCTCCCGTAGCGAAGCTGAAGTCCGTCCGAATCATGTTAGCAATTGCCGCATACTATGATTATGAGATATGGTAGATGGACGTCAAAACGGCATTCCTTAACGGCTATCTTAAGGAAGAACTGTATATGATGCAGCCGGAGGGTTTTGTCGATCCTAAGAATGCTAACAAGGTATGCAAGCTCCAGTGATCCATTTATGGGCTGGTGCTAGCATCTCGGAGTTGGAGCATTCGCTTTGATGAGATGATCAAAGCATTTGGGTTTATGCAGACTTATGGAGAATCCTGCGTTTACAAGAAAGTGAGTGGGAGCTCTGTAGCATTTCTCATATTATATGTAGATGACATACTTTTGATGGGTAATGATATAGAACTTTTGGACAACATTAAGGCCTACTTGAATAAGTGTTTTCAATGAAGGACCTTGGAGAAGCTGCTTACATATTAGGCATCAGGATCTATAGGGATAGATCTGGACGCCTCATAGGTCTTTCACAAAGCACATACCTTGATAAGATATTGAAGAAATTCAAAATGGATCAGTCCAAGAAAGGGTTCTTGCCTGTATTGCAATGTGTGAGATTGAGCTCGGCTCAATGCCCGACCACGGCAGAAGATAAAGAAGAGATGAGTGTCATCCCCTATGCTTCAGCCATAGGATCTATTATGTATGCCATGCTGTGTACCAGACCTGATGTAAACCTTGTCGTAAGTTTGGTAGGAAGGTACCAAAGTAATCCCGGCAAGGAACACTGGACAGCGGTCAAGAATATCCTGAAGTACCTGAAAAGGACAAAGGACATGTTTCTCGTCTATGGAGGTGATGAAGAGCTCGTCGTAAAGGGTTACGTCGACGCTAGCTTCGACACTGATCTAGATGACTCTAAGTCGCAAACCGGATACGTGTATATGTTGAATCATGGAGCAGTAAGCTGGTGCAGTTGCAAGCAGAGCATCGTGGCGGGATCTACATGTGGAGCGGAGTACATGGCAGCCTCGGAGGCAGCGCATGAAGCAATGTGGATGAAGGAGTTCATCACCGACCTAGGAGTCATACCCAATGCATCGGGGCCAATCACTCTCTTCTGTGACAACACTGGAGCTATTGCCCTTGCCAAGGAGCCCAGGTTTCACAAGAAGACCAGGCACATCAAGCGTCGTTTCAACTCCATCCGTGAAAATATTCAAGATGGAGACATAGATATTTGCACAGTACATACGGATCTGAATGTCGCAGATCCGTTGACTAAACCTCTTCCGCGAGCAAAACATGATCAACACCAGAACTCTATGGGTGTTCGATTCATCACAATGTAACTAGATTATTGACTCTAGTGCAAGTGGGAGACTGTTGGAAATATGCCCTAGAGGAAATAATAAAAGGATTATTATTATATTTCCTTGTTCATGATAATTGTCTTTTATTCATGCTATAATTGTATTATCCGGAAATCGTAATACACGTGTGAATACATAGACCACAATATGTCCCTAGTGAGCCTCTAGTTGACTAGCTCGTTGATCAACAGATAGTCATGGTTTCCTGACTATGGACATTGGATGTCATTGATAACGGGATCACATCATTAGGAGAATGATGTGATGGACAAGACCCAATCCTAAGCATAGCACAAGATCATGTAGTTCGTTTTGCTAGAGCTTTTCCAATGTCAAGTATCTTTTCCGTAGACCATGAGATCGTGTAACTCCCGGATACCGTAGGAGTGCTTTGGGTGTACCAAACGTCACAACGTAACTGGGTGACTATAAAGGTGCACTACAGGTATCTCCGAAAGTGTCTGTTGGGTTGACACGGATCGAGACTGGGATTTGTCACTCCGTATGATGGAGAGGTGTCTCTAGGCCCACTCGGTAATGCATCATCATAATGAGCTCAAAGTGACCAAGTGTCTGGTCACGGGATCATGCATTACGGTACGAGTAAAGTGACTTGCCGGTAACGAGATTGAACGAGGTATTGGAATACCGACGATCGAATCTCGGGCAAGTAAAGTACCGATTGACAAAGGGAATTGTATGCGGGGTTGCTTGAATCCTTGACATCGTGGTTCATCCGATGAGATCATCGAGGAGCATGTGGGAGACAACATGGGTATCCAGATCTCGTTGTTGGTTATTGACCGGAGAGCAGTCTCGGTCATGTCTGCGTGTCTCCCGAACCCGTAGGGTCTACACACTTAAGGTTCGGTGACGCTAGGGTTGTAAAGATATTAGTATGCAGCAAACCGAAAGTTGTTCGGAGTCCCGTATGAGATCCCGGACGTCACGAGGAGTTCCGGAATGGTCCGGAGGTAAAGAATTATATATGGGAAGTCGAGTTTCGGCCATCGGGAAAGTTTCGGGGGTCACCGGTATTGTACCGGGACCACCGGAAGGGTCCCGGGGGTCCACCGGGTGGGGCCACCCATCCCAGAGGGCCCCATGGGCTGAAGTGGGATGGGAACCAGCCCTTGGTGGGCTGGTGCGCCCCCCCCCTGGGCCCCCCTCTGCGCCTAGGGTTGGGAACCCTAGGGGAGGGGGCGCCTCCACTTGCCTTGGGGGGCAAGTCTCCCCCCTCGGCCGCCGCCCCCCCTAGGAGATCCCATATCCTACGGCCGGCGCACCCCGCTAGGCTCCCTATATAAAGAGGGGGGTGGCAGGGCATCCGCACCCTGACATCTGGCACCTTCCTCCCCCCTTGCTACACCTCCTCCTCCCGTAGTCGCTTGGCGAAGCCTTGCCGGAACCCTGCTGTATCCACCACCACGCCGCCGTGCTGCTGGATCTTCATCAACCTCTCCTTCCCCTTGATGGATCAAGAAGGAGGAGACGTCACGCTGACTATACGTGTGTTGAATGCGGAGGTGCCGTTCGTTCGGCGCTAGGATCTCCGGTGATTTGGATCACGACGAGTACGACTCCCTCAACCCCGTTCTCTTGAACGCTTCCGCTCGCGATCTACAAGGGTATGTAGATGCACTCCCCTCTCTCGTTGCTAGATGAACTCATAGATTGATCTTGGTGAACATAGAAAAAAAATTATTTTATGCAACGTTCCCCAACACCTCAGAGCAAAGAGCCCAGCCGAACAGACAAAACTAGCCTTGGAAAGCAGATTTGGTGGGTGGCTCGATCTCTCTCTCTCTCGTGTTCTTTATTTGGCACGATCTTGATATATCGTGAGCTTTGCTGTTATAATTGGATCGTATGATGTTCTTGATTAGATCTCTCTCTCGTGTTCTTGATTTGGCACGATCTTGATGTACCGCGAGCTTTGCTGTTATAATTGGATCGTATGATGTTTCTCCCCCTCTACCTTCTTGTGATGGATTGAGTTTTCCCTTTGAAGTCATCTTATCGGATTGAGTCTTTAAGGATCTGAGAACACTTGATGTATGTCTTGCAGGCTCTTATCTGTGGTGAAAATGGGATATTCATGTGATCTACTTGATGTATGTTTTGGTGATCAACTTGCTGGTTCAGTGACCTTGTGAACTTATGCATAGGGGTTGGCACACGTTTTTGTCTTGACTCTCCAGTAGAAACTTTGGGGCACTCTTTGAAGTTCTTGTGTTGGTTTGAATGAGGAGTGTATGGAGCTGAATATTGATGCTCAATCCCTTCATCACTAAGGAATTCTTCCAAGGTATAGTTCTTGAACTCAGAGCCATTGTCACTTCTTATTACCAAGATTTCTTTGTCAAACTTGCGTTGTGCTTGCTTGGAAAAATCAATGAAGGTGATCTTCGTCTTGTCCTTGGACTTGAAGAAAAACACCCATGTATATCTTGAGTAATCATCAACAATGACAAGTCCATACTTTTTCCCACCAAGACTATCCCATGAAGGAGGCCCAAAAATATCCACATGAAGGAGCTCCAGGGGTCTTGAAGTAGACACAATGTTCTTGGGTGGGTGCTTTGATTGATGTTGCTTCCCGGCTATGCATGCACTACACACACGATCTTTCTCAAAAGAGACATTGGTTAGTCCAAGGATGTGATTCCCCTTTAAGAGATCTTGAAGATTTCTCATGCTGACATGGGCTAGCCGGCGATGCCATAGCCACCCCTTGTCGGACTTGGCCATTAGACAAGTTGCATAGAATGTGCTCTCTTTCGAGAAATCAACCGTGTAAAGGTTGCCATCCAACTCTCCAACAAAGGCCACTTCGAGAGTATCTCTCTTAAATATTTTCACATCCGTTAGTCCAAAGAGTGTGTCATAACCAACAGAAGCCAATTGGCAAACAGAAAGCAAATGGTATTTAAGGGATTGGACAAGCATGGCATTTGCAAGAGACATGTCATTTGTGATCGCCACCTTGCCCAACCCAAGTACCTGTCCTTTTGAACCTCCACCAAACATAATGCTCATGAATGGTTGAATGGCTTCCATGAAATCATAGAGCAATTTGCTATCCTCGGTCATATGATTGGTACATCCACTATCAATCACCCATTTTACTCCACCAGAGAAGGCAACCTACACACAATTATGACTTGGTTAGAGGCACCCATTTTGCAATGGGACCTCTCAAGTTAGTCATAAGGGTCTTAGGGACCCAAATAGCATAGAATCGGAATGCATTTTGAGGACCAACAAATTTTGCATAAACTTCTCCATCCTTAGTCTTACGAAGAACATAGGATGGAGGCATGAACTCTTTTGGCTTGTTGAGAGTGGGCATGCCCCTTGTGGCCTTCCCACTAACAACCTTACCTTTCTCCTTGTGCCCTTCTCGTACAAATGTTTCTTTTAGAGGGGTTGTGCACTTTTGAGAGGACGTCTTCTTCTTACTTGTGCTTGGGTCAAACCCGTGTCCCTCTTTGGCAAACACCTCATTGTGTTGGCTCAATACCTCATTAAGGTTCTTTTGCCCTTGAGCACATGTCATGAGACCTTTCTCGATTTGAGCCTTGAGGAAGCGATTTTCCTCAAGAATAGATGCTAGATCACTAATAGAGTTAGTAGTACAAGCATCAACATTGATAATAGGAGAAGAGTAAGCCTTGGCTAGAGTTTCAAGATAAGTAAGTTTGAGCGTCTCAAAACTCTTTGTAAGAAGGGTGAGCTCTTCTTCCTTAGTCTTGAGGGACACGGATAGAAGCTCACGATCCTTAGAGAGAGAAGCATGAGACTTCACAAGCTTACTTTTATCATTCATCAACTCTTCGCAAGAGTCAATAGCCTTTTTCAAGGAGGCGAGATCTTTAGTATGAACATCATTGTTTGCACCAATTTTTAAGCATAGTTCATCATTTCATGCTTCCTCATATTGTACTTTCTGCTTAAGAATTTCACATTTTTCCTTTTCCTCGGTGACAAGGGTTTCGAGTTCCTTAATGGTGATTGTGTGCTTACTCACCATCTCCATAAGCATACGAAACATAGTGAGCTTCTTTCCTTTGAGGGAGCACATGAACTTATTAAGTTTAGCAAGCATAGGATCATCTAGATCATCATCCTCATAACTATCCTCCGCATCAAGATACTCATCACTAGGTGTAGAAGGAGTGAAAAGAGGAGGATTTGATCGTGGGGTTACATTGACCTTGTCAGGAGAGCTTTGGTCCTCTCCATCTTCTACCACGGCCTTTGCCATTAGACACTTGTGGGTGTTACCCTTGTAGCCTTTCATGTAGTTGTAGGTGACCACATCACCACTCTTGTTCACTAACCTCAAAGTGTTTTGAGAGTCTTGAGCAACTCCGGCAACACCACCAACATCATCCGGATCGGATTCTTCTTGAGCAACCATTGCTTTACCATCTCTCTTCTTGAGCTTGGAGTTCAAATGATTTGGCAACTTCTTCTTGGGAAAGGTCTTGGGAAACCTTGGTTTATCCTCTCTCTTCTCATAAGGGCACTCATTCGAGAAGTGGTTGGTTTCTTCATAGTTGTAGCATTTTCTTACTTTCTTCTTTTGAAATCTTCCCTTGAATTTTCCCGCGCTAAACTTCTTGACAAAGAAAGCCATGTCTTCATATGAAGGGCCCTCATCAGATTCAATCTCATCACCATCTTCATCATCATCATCATCTTCTTCTACTTCACTTTGCTCATCTTCACACACATGTTTGGCCTTCAATACAAGATTGATCTTTGATGTTGGAGTACCATGCATGGCAAGATACTTTGTGGCATTTGCCTTTGACTCTTCAAATAGTTGGAAGGTGGATATGATGTCATCTGCAATCATTTCCTTGAAGGCATGGTGTTGGCTTATGTCCCACACCATTTGATGGTGATATGGGGCAAGGGCATGAAGCAACTTATACACAAGGAATCGCTTAGTCATGTTGAATCCATCTTGTGTCTTGTCACACTTACACGACTCAATGTCAGCGATGAGAGTCATGAGACGCTCAAGGAGTTGATTGGGAGTTTCAACTTTCTCCATACAGAAGTTTTGTAATTGCCCCTTGGCAATTTCATATTGAGCACTCCGGAGGGTGGAGGTACCGGTCTTGGATCTTATAATGCTTTCCCATAGTTCCTTGGCACTTGTGATGTGTATGAATGGTCTCCTTTGCTTTTCAACCATACCTCTCCTTATACACATGGTTGCAGCGTCATTGAGATTCTTGTCATAAATTTCTCTTGGTGTAGGATTCTTTGGATCAACCACATGGTACCCATACTCCAAGATCTCCAGCATCTCATCGTTTCCATATCAAAGATGATCCTGCATAGCAACTATCCACAAGGCAAAATCGGAAGTGGCATCAAGTATAGGAGGTTTTCCTTGAGGATTATATTTTGGTTTCTCAACTTGGGGTCTTGCATAAAGCCAAGGAACACCAGAGTGATCATTGCTAGGAGGTTGTTGACCAAGTGACGGAGCAGTCACAGTTGGCCTCCAAGCCGCACTACCCGAAAGTAGTGCAAGCACCGTGGACAACGTGGCTAATCTCATTTGGACCAAGGCTTCAAGAGAAGCATCATGCTCCTCTTTTTGCTTAGCAAGGGCCCATACCAGATCCTCCGAAATAAAGGACTTGACTTCAGAAGAAGCTTCGCCTTTATCCTTCAGATCTGCAACAAGGGGAGTCCCATCGGGGTTCATCTCGCTCTAGGGAGGTTAAGCCACAAGAATAGAGCACGAGGCTCTTATACCAATTGAAAGGATCGAGATGGACCTAGAGGGGGGTGGATAGGTACAATTTCAAATTTTAATTATTACTTAGCAATTTTAGGCAATAATGCGGAATATGAAGGTGAGCCTAACAATTGCAAGTGTAGTACTAAGTGCTAAGCAAGTAACACGAGTATGTAAGTAAGCAAGCACAATATAATATAAGTAAGTGCTAAGAGCCAAGTAACCACAAGTAGAAAGTTAGGGTTAGGAATAACCGCAACTCCGGGAGACAAGGATGTATGCCGATGTTCACTTCCTTGGAGGGAAGCTAGTCACCGTTGGAGAGGCGGATCTTACCACGAAGGCACACAAACACCATGAAGGCTCACCCTATTCTCCCTTTGAACTACACCACGGAGGCGTTTCTCAACCACTAGTGGTAGACCTTGGGGTGGTCTCCAAATTCTCACAAACTTTTCCGGGGGTAATCACAAAGGTCGATTCCTCTCCGAAAGACTCCTACCGCCTAGGAGTCTCCAACCTCCAAGAGTAATAAGACAGATGGGGAAAATCTCAATACTTGCTCAAATCACGAATTCCTTTGGTGCAAAGAAGGGGAAGGAGTGGATCTATCACTTGATTGGAGAACTTCTCTCAAATGTTCCCAAATCACTTGGGGATCTAGGATTTGATGTAGAGGATTGAGAGAGAGAGAGAGAGAGAGTGAAAAGTGTTCTTGGCAAGCTCAAAGTGAATGGTTAGCCTCATCCTGTGGAAGGGAGAAGCCTATATATAGTGGGTGTGGAAAAGTAACCGTTTGAGCCACTTAAGTGCACAGAAGAGGTCGGACGTCCGGACGACACCGGACGTCCGGTGGCACAAATATGTCCGGACGTCCGACAGATATCGGTCGTCCGGCCGCTGGGAACACATAAGCCACGAATCAGCACACAACAAACGGACGTCCGAGACGTGTCGGTCGTCCGGAGAGGCCCAAAAATCCATAAATATTGTTCTGTGGAGGAAATACCGGACGTCCAAGACGTGTCGGTCGTCTAGAGACCGTACGTCCGGAGAGGTTCAGAAATCCGTGAATATCATTCTGTAATAGAAACACCAGACGACCGTAGAGAGCTGGACGTTCGGACAGCTGAGAGGGATCAGACGTTCGTAAAGTACCGGACGTCCGGAGAGAAAAACTGGAGTTGGTGGGTTTGAGCAAATCTTTCAATAGATCCAATGATCCCCTCTTAATAGTGCGGGATCCCTATACTCAAGAACAAACCATAAAAAAAACAAGGGTAATGTCTTGTATCTCCAATCTTAGTTATATGCATTTGTCCCTAGTCATGATCCACACGCGGGCTTTTGAGACATAATCCTGAGATATACTTGATAAACATGTTTAGTCCCAACATGCATGTTGTCATCAACATCAAAATATGATTAAGGGCATGATTGCACTTTCAGTAGGCTAGAGGTGAAACCCATAAGATCTCGCAACCAACTCATGGCTCTGGCACATGGATAGCAAGCTTCCACGCACCCCTGTCCATAGCTAGCTCTTTGGTGATACTCCAATCCTTCAGGTCTCTCTTAATGGACTCCTCCCATGTCAAATTCGGTCTACCCTGCTCTCTCTTGACATTCTCCACATGCTTTAGCCGTCCGCTATGCAATGGAGCTTCTGGAGGCCTGCGTTGAATATGCCCAAACCATCTCAGATGATGTTGGACAAGCTTCTCTTCAATTGGTGCTACCCCAACTCTATCTCATATATCATCATTCCGGACTCGATCCTTCCTCGTGTGGCCACACATCCATCTCAACATATGCATCTCTGTCACACCTAACTATTGAACATGTCGCCTTTTAGTCGGCCAACACTCAGCGCCATACAACATTGCGGGTCGAACCGTCGTCCTGTAGAACTTGCCTTTTAGCTTTTGTGGCACTCTCTTGTCACAGAGAATGCCAGAAGCTTGGCGCCACTTCATCCATCCGGCTTTGATTCGATGGTTCACATCTTCATCAATACCCCCATCCTCCTGCAGCATTGACCCCAAATTCCGAAAGGTGTCCTTCTGAGGTACCACCTGGCCGTCAAGGCTAACCTCCTCCTCCTCACACCTAGTAGTACTGAAACTGCACATCATGTACTCGGTTTTAGTTCTACTAAGCCTAAACCCTTTCGATTCCAAGGTATGTCTCCATAACTCTAACTTCCTATTTACCCCGTCCGACTATCGTCAACTAACACCGCATCATCCGCAAAGAGCATACACCATGGGATATCTCCTTGTATATCTCTTGTGACCTCATCCATCACCAATGCAAAAAGATAAGGGCTCAAAGCTGACCCCTGATGCAGTCCTATCTTAATCGGGAAGTCATCAGTGTCGACATCACTTGTTCGAACTCTTGTTACAGCATTATCGTACATGTCCTTGATGAGGGCAATGTACTTTGCTGGGAATTTGTGTTTCTCCAAGGCCCACCACATGACATTCTGCGGTATCTTATCATAGGCCTTCTTTAAGTCAATGAACACCATATATAAGTCCTTCTTCTGCTCCCTATATCTCTCCATAAGTTGTCGTACGAAGAAAATGGCTTCCATGGTCGACCTCCTAGGCATGAAACCAAACTGATTTTTGGTCACGCTTGTCATTCTTCTTAAGCGATTCTCAATGACTCTCTCCCATAGCTTAATTGTATGGCTCATCAGCTTAATTCCACGATAATTAGTACAACTCTAAACATCCCCCTTGTTCTTGAAGATTGGTACTAATATACTCCGTCTCCATTCTTCTGGCATCTTGTTTGCCCGAAAAATGAGGTTGAAAAGCTTGGTTAGCCATACTATCGCTATGTCCCCGAGACCTTTCCACACCTCAATGGGAAATTTGCTTGAGGGAAATTTGCTATTGTCCTACAAACCTCTGCACTTGGTGGCCCAACAACATCTATAAGAAGAAGGTTTTGTGGTAGATGATAACCCACAAGTGTAGGGGATCACAACAGCTTTCGATGGTAGAGTATTCAACCCAAATTTATTGATTCGACACAAGGGGAGCCAAAGAATATTCTTAAGTATTAGTAGTTGAGTTGTCAATTCAACCACATCTGGATAACTTAGTATCTGCCACAAAGTATTTAGTAGCAAAGTGGTATGATAGTAATGGTAACAGTGGCAAAAGTAAAGATAATAGTTTTGTAGTAGTTGTAACAATAGCAACGGAAAAGTAAATAAGCGAAACACAAGATGTGAAAAGCTCGTAGGCATTGGATCAGTGATGGATAATTATGTCGGATGTGATTCCTCATGTAATAGTTATAACATAGGGTGACACAAAACTAGCTCTAGTTCATCAATGTAATGTAGGCATGTATTCCGAATATAGTCATATGTGCTTATGGAAAAGAACTTGCATGACATCTTTTGTCCTACCCCCCCGTGGCAGCGGGGTCCTAGCTGAGACTAAGGGATATTAAGGCCTCCTTTTAATAGAGAACCGGAATAAAGCATTAGCACATAGTGAATACATGAACTCCTCAAACTATGGTCATCACCGAGAAGTATCCCGATTATTATCACTTCGGGGTTGTCAGATCATAACACATAATAGGTGACTATAGACTTGCAAGATAAGATCAAGAACACACATATATTCATGAAAACATAATTGGTTCAGATCTGAAATCATGGCACTCGGGCCCTAGTGACAAGCATTAAGCATAGCAAAGTTATAGCAACATCAATCTCATAACATAATGGATACTAGGGATCAAACCCTAAGAAAACTAACTTGATTACATGGTAAATCTCATCCAACCCATCACCATCCAGCAAGCCTACGATGGAATTACTCACGAACGGCGGTGTGCATCATGAAATTGGTGATGGAGGATGGTTGATGATGACGATGGTGATGAATCCCCCTCTCCGGAGCCCCGAACAGACTCCAGATCAGCCCTACCGAGAGAGATTAGGGCTTGGCGGCGGCTCCATATCGTAAAACGCGATGAAACTTTCTCTCTGATTTTTTTCTCTGTGAAACAGAATATATGGAGTTGGAGTTGAGGTCGGTGGAGCGTCAGGGGGCCCACGAGACAGGGGGCGCGCCCAGGGGGGTGGGCGCGCCCCCCCACCCTCGTGGATAGGGTGTGGCCCCCTGGTCTTGATTCTTTCGTCAGTATTTTTTATATTTTCCAAAACTTGCCTCCGTGGATTTTCATGTCATTCCGAGAACTTTTGTTTTCTACACATAAAACAACATCATGGCAGTTCTGCTGAAAACAGCGTCAGTTTGGGTTAGTTTGATTCAAATCATGCAAGTTAGAGTCCAAAACAAGGCAAAAGTGTTTGGAAAAGTAGATATGTTGGAGACGTATCAGTAGACATCAAGCGGCCAGGATCTGGCGGGCCGGGGCCGGGCGGCGCGGATGGCCGGATGGCGACCCGGGCGGCACGGATGACCGGAGAGCGGACGGATGGCCGGATGGCAGCGCGGACGACTGGATGGCAGCGCGGATGACCGAATGGCAGCGTAGACGATCGGAGACCTTGGAGAGAAGCCGATCCGGCGAGTAGCACATCCTGAAGGGCGACGGCCAGGGACCGGTCTGGCTACTAGCAACGTCGTGGAGACAGCTGTGGAAGACCAGCAGGCGGAAAAAGGCTGCTGGAGTCCAGATGAGCAGCAGTGGCAGCAAGATAAGATGAACAGACCGGAAACAAATCCGATCGGAATGACAGACGAGTTGCAGCATCCCCGGATGATCTAAAACCTAGGCAATGATACCATGTTATGATGCAACTTGTATTATCAAGAGCCAAAGCCAACATATATACACATACATGAGGATGCCAAAAGGCTACAGGAGAATGCGAAGAGACTAGAATGCAAAAGGCCAAAAGACATCACTAATATAACTCTAACAGCCTTAAACTGTTGGGTGAATTGGCGACATTCCTTGACCCCTCCCCCTCCGGAGATTATCGAGAAACACACAAGGATAAATTGGAAAAGCCTAAGAAAACATTGAAAACAAAACATGCATATTGGGATATTTGCAGCTGGGCTCCCCAAACTGACATGGTGGATGGCCCGGTTAGGAAAACTTGACCTAGTTGGCCTCCTCAAACCAGCCATGTACTTTTGGGTTGACGGGCACCCCTCAAACCCAACCCAATATTGGGGGCGGATATGGGAGGCTCGTACGCCGTTGCCACGTTGGTCCAGTCCACACTGACCACTCAGACAAACCATAAATCCGGAGTAAACTACACTCTCCATCGCCACTCCACTCTCCTTCTACTCCTCTGCTTGCCCCTCCCCTTTCAATCCAATGTCGAGTTCCTGGTGCAACATATGGTGGCGGCGATCCCATCGACTGGAAATCGGTGCTGCATGAGGTGAAGGTGGACGGCGAGATGAGCAGCTCTTCGTTTGCATCGCGTTGCGCCGGTCGCGGTTGGATAGGGCAGAGGCGGAAGTCATGGCTTCGTGTCGTCCCCCATCACTTAGCAACACAGTGCAAACGATGGCACCGACCCGTCACATCCACACGGCTCCGAGCTCTCCACGCTCTCGAGTGGCGGGGCCAAGGGTGTGACGCCCGGATAATTAAGCTACAGTAAACCTTTGATAATGATGCCACGTCACCACGGTTACTATTCCTAATCTCTAGTTAGTTCGAAACCGATTCAAATTCAAATTCAAAATCAAGTCAAACGGTAAAAGTTTTCAAACTTTAAAACGAAAATGTTTGGGTTGTGCCAAATAATGCATAGGTATTTATGGTGGAGAAATCACCCTTTTATAAAATGTTAGACTACTCTAAAATGATTTAGACAATAGCAAAAACAATTATTTAAACACTTTGAAAATATTAAAAGAAATGAAAACTACTTTACTTAAAGTTCCCAATTTAATGTGGTTGTGTTATAATTAGAACTACCAATTTAGGATCTATTGCACTAATTAATATAACTAAATAAACTTAAGAGATAAGTGAAAACAGAAAAGAAATAATAAAAAGAAAATTAACATAAAAGAAAAAGAGAAGAAAGAACCCCTCCCAACTGGGCCTCGACCCAGCAGGCCATCGGGCCACCAAGCCGGCCTAGGCCGCCCCTACTTGCACCCCACCTAGTCCACACTGAAACCCTAGACACCCTAGTCTCCCACTCCTCCCCCCCCCCCCCCCCCCCACGTCGCCACTCCCTCTCCCCGTCCCGATCCGATCTGGGGGACGAAACCCCACTTCCCACTCTCCTCGCTCCCCGATCCCCTTCTCGATCAGGGCAACAACCTCGGCGCCCGGTGCCCCGCTGCCTACCCCACTGTTCCCCCCATCGCCAGGCGCTCGCCGGACCCCGTCAGCACCGTCCCGTCGTCTCTTCCTTGCCTTCCCCCTCGCTCAAGATCGCGATCGAAGGCCGCAAACGCCACGGCCACCGCCGCCCCGCCTGGACCTCGCCGGAGCCGCCTCGCCTGACCTCTCTGCCGGACTGCTTCCTCTCTGTCCCCGTCGTCTCCATCTCCTCCCCGCGCCCCGCTGCCTTGTCCCTGCACCGAACGGTGAGGCCCCCGGCCTCATCTTCTCTCCTCTGTCCCCCTCGTCCGCTCACGCACATCGCGGGCCGCGACCACGCGTCATCGCGGACCTGCTGCTGCTCGCTCGCGCGGTCTACTCCCGCGCCTCACTCGCCGCCGCGCGAACCGCCCCTGACCTCGCCCACCGGCCACCGCGGCTAGCACCGGCTCCCCTCGTCCATGTCCGTGGCTGCCTTGGCCGAGGCCAGCCGCGCTCCGGCGACCACCTCGCCTTCTACCGCCTCGCGCGAGGCCGCAGCGCGCCTGCTGCTGCCTCTGGCGACCCCTCCTGCGCCGGCTTCCTTCGCTGGAAACGGCCGGTCGGTGAGCCCCGCCCTGGCCGCCGGCATGCTCTGGAGCCCGTGCTCCCATCGCGACCCGGCGCCCGCGCCTGTTTGCCCTCTGCACCCGGCGCCCGTAAACCCCATTGGCCCAATGACAAGTGGGGCCATCCCCTAAAACGTTTTTCTAAAAAAAGGAATAGAAAAAAGAATTAAAAATAAATAATAATTAAAATGTTAATTAATTAATTAAAGGATTAATTAACTTAATTAATTCTGATTAGATTAACCCAATCACTAGTTAACTTAATTAAAACCTTGATTAGCCTGAACAGTCAATGCCATACGGACCCCACACGTCAGCTTGACCCAGTCAACACCTTTGTTGACTGCTGACATCATGCTGACGTCATGCCGATGCAATAATACTAATTTCGAATTAATTTAATAATAATAATTTAGAAAATGATTTAAAACTTTAAAAAATAATATAAAATAAACTGTAGCTCAGATGAAAATACTTTATACATGAAAGTTGCTCAGAACGGCGAGACAAATCCGGATGCGCAGCCCATTCGTTCACTGCACATACCTAGCATAGAGAACACACAACTTTCCCTCTCCGGATCACTTGTCCGAAAACGCGAAACATCGGGGATACTTTCCCGGTTGTTTCCCCCTCTCGCCGGTATCACCTACTACCGCGTTAGGGCACACTTAGCACCGCTCATTGTCATGTCATGCATCCTCATGCTTATGTATGCATTGTATTTATTGTTTCTTCCCCCTCTTCTCTCCGGTAGATTACGAGACCGACGCTGCTGCTGCCCAGTTCGACTACGGAGTTGACGACCCCTCCTTCTTGCCAGAGCAACCAGGAAAGCCCCCCCCTGATCACCAAATATCGCCTATTCTTCTCTCTATTGCTTGCATTAGAGTAGTGTAGCATGTTATTGTTCAGTTACTCCTATTCTGTTGGATAGCCTGTCATTGTTGCTAAAGTCGTTGATACCTTACCCGCAATCCTAAATGCTTAGTATAGGATGCAAGTTTATCATCATTGGCCCTACATTCTTGTCAGTCTGCCTTGCTATACTATCGGGCCGTGATCACTCGGGAAGTGATCACGGGTATATACTACACATACATATACTATACAGATGGTGACTAAAGTCAGGTCAGCTCGTTGAGTACTCGCAAGTGATTCTGATGTGGGGGCTGAAGGGGCAGGTGGCTCCATCCTGGTAGAGGTGGGTCTGGGTTCCTGACGGCCCCCGATTGTTACTTTGTGGCGGAGCGACAGGGCAGGTTGAGACCACCTAGGTGAGAGGTGGGCTTGGCCCTGGTCGGCGTCTATGGTTACATCATAATAACGCGCTTAATGAGATCTTGGTATTTGATCTGAGTCTGGCCACTGGCCTATACGCACTAACCAACTACACGGGAACAGTTATGGGCACTCGACGTCGTGGTACCAGCCGAAGCCTTCGTGACGTCAGTGGTTGAGCAGTGCGCGCCGGATTGGACTGGAACGCCTGCTCTTGTATTAGGGAGGCTAGGTCTGCTTCCGGCCGCCCACGTAGCATGCAGGTGTGCAATGGGCGATGGACCCAGACCCCTGCGCCATAGGATTTAGACCGGTGTGCTGACCTCTCTGTTGTGCCTAGGTAGGGCTGCGACGTGTTGATCTTCCAAGGCCGGGCATGACCCAGGAAAGTGTGTACGACCAAATGGGATCGAGCGTGTTGGGTTATGTGGTACACCCCTGCAGGGAAGTTTATCTATTCGAATAGATGTGTCCCTCTGTAAAAGGACGACTGTCGGTGTCAAAACCGGCGGATCTCGGGTAGGGGGTCCCGAACTATGCGTCTAGGCGGATGGTAACAGGAGACAAGGGACACGATATTTTTACCCAGGTTCGGGCCCTCTCGATGGAGGTAAAACCCTACTCCTGCTTGATTAATATTGATGATATGGGTAGTACAAGAGTGGATCTACCACGAGATCAGAGAGGCTAAACCCTAGAAGCTAGCCTATGGTATGATTGTTGTTCGTCCTACGGACTAAATCTCTTCGGTTTATATAGACACCGAAGAGGGCGAGGGTTACACCGAGTCAGTTACAATGGGAGGAGATCTACATATCGTATCGCCAAGCTTGCCTTCCACGCCAAGGAAAGTCCTATCCGGACACGGGACGAAGTCTTCAATCTTGTATCTTCATAGTCCGGGAGTCCGGCCAAAGGTCATAGTTCAGTCATCCGGACACCCCCTAATCCAGAACTCCCTCAGTAGCCCCCGAACCAGGCTTCAAATGACGATGAGTCCGGCGCGTAGATTCTTCTTCGGCATTGCAAGGCGGGTTGTTCTCCAAATCCCATATACCTGTCGAATAGTGTCCGACTTCTGATGAGTATTGCGCTCCTTGGTTTCCGCGCCCAATAATGGCCATCTTCCACATGTCAAAAGAATGTGAAAATACAAGGGTTCTTTTTTCATTTACCCCCCTAGCTGTCCAAATGGGCCGCCTATAAAAGAGACAGGGATTTAGATCCGAATCACACCATCTTCCCTCCGCAAGCATTCATCGGAGCGCATTCGACAGAGATCCATTCCATCATGGCCGATCAACACAGCTCCTCCTCTTGCCCCTCCAGCCCTCAGCCTGGAGATTGGGAGAGGTGTTCCATCCCGCACAGGGAGCTAGTAGCGCTCCAAACCAAGGGGCTCCTCCCCCCAGCATACATGGTCCCAGTTCAAGCCGGGCTTGCCACCTATAATGGCGGAGAGCAGGCGGAGAGCGTCCCTAATCCCTCCAAAGGAGAGCGGGTATGCCTTGTCCCTTATTTAATAAGAGGGCTCGGATTTCCAATTCATCCGTTTCTCCGGGGGCTCTTGGAGTTCTATGGCCTCCAACTACACGACCTCACGCCTGCCTCCATATTGCATATTGCGGGCTTCGTAGCCCTTTGCGAGCTGTTTTTGGGCATCGAGGCCCATTTCGCGCTGTGGAAGAAGTTGTTCTGCCTCGTGCCCCGTTCTCAGGAGGGGTCGATTTATCAAGTGGGCGGAGCCGAACTATGGCGCATCGCCGAGACCGGATATCTGTCTGGAACCCCAAAGAAGGTGTCCGAGGACTGGCCTTCAGAATGGTTTTATGTAGAAGACGTCCCCCTGCTGGACCCTGTACGGATCGGCCTCCCTGAGTTCAATAATGCTCCCTTGAAGAAACGCCTGAGCTGGCGTCCACGGAGCCCTCAGTGGGAAACTGACAGGGACGTCCTTTACTTGATGAGCCGGATAAGATTGTTAGCTCATTCCGGACTGACCATGATCGAGGTCATGGCCACATGCATTACGCGGGGGGTGCAGCCGCTTCAGTACATAGGCCACCCCATGTGGGATTTCAATGGGGAGGACGACGCCACCCGATGCGGTCGCAAGGGGCCGGATTCGGCCACCACCCTAACGAAGATCTTATCTGCTTTGTATAAGGGAGAGGAGGAGGAATTCCTCCGTGTCAACCGACGGGGCGGATTCTCTATGTACAATCCTCCAAGCTGGGTAAGCGAACACTTTCACTTGCCTATCCGTTTTCATATTCCCATAGTTACTTAGTCTAGCAATTTTAACGCAGGAGTTACGCCAGACTGTAAAGGAGATAAACAGCCCTCCTCCACAACCCGAGGACCCGGAACGGTCCTTCGACCCGGACTCCCAAGAGGATCCGGACTTATGTGTGGAGCTGATTGATGGGGTGTTTCATCAATTGAGTAAGGACAACACCTTAGTGGCCATTACGGCCGATTATCCCGGACTACTTCCGGCCTCAAAGGTAACCGAGACCGAAGTCCCAGTACTTTCAAGAGGATTCATTTGTGCTTATTTTTGATCACCGTATACCAATGGCGTTTTTTGCAAGGGAAGTCCTTGAGGCGGAGGGCCGAGCCAGCGGTGGCTAGCCAACAAGGGCCATCGAAGCCCAGCGGTCTAAAAAGAAGTGTGGACCGGATCGAGACGCCGGCGCAATGGTATGGCATGCGACTTTAATGCCCAGGGTTTATGCCTTCAAGGCATACTAATGCTTATGCTCTCTTTAGGAAGAAGAGCGCCCGCCGGACTATATCCATCGGCCAAGCTTCAAGGCCGGGTCCGGAAGCGGAGGCGAACACGGGGCGCGCACCGAATGCTCCTCCGACAGAGGACATGGACGGGCTATCTGCCACCAATTCAGAGGTGGAGAGTGCCATGAACCACAGGCGTCGCCGGACTATTCTTCGTGACGCATGTTTTTCCCAAGAGGCGTTGGACGCCTTTAATACGGGAGATGCGTACCTCCGTGCCGCTCAAAATGGTCTAGCCAGAGCCATAGAGCAGTATGTAAAAGACATATGGGTGAGTAAATCTGATGGTTATATATGTCAGTAGCCCCGGAGAGTTGAAACAGTTAAAATAACTGATTTAAGGATCATTTGTTATGCAGGATCTTACAAAAAAGAATACGCAACTGTCCCAGAAGCTGGAAGAGTGCAAGGCCCAACTTGAGGCCGCACTAGCCGCCATGGGGAATGCCAAGGAGACCCCCTCAGGTAATATATGCTTCGAAAGATGAGTATGCTGTGAAGTGTGGCATGTGTGCAATTCTGATAACAACAGTACAAATGGCGCCGGAGTGGACCCGGACAAGCAACAACTCTTGCGCCAGTTAAAGGCCGGCGAGAGCGTGCTTACGAGGGTGAGGCAAGAGAAGAACAAGCTTCAAGATGCCAACACCCAGCTGGGCGAGGAACTAAAGGATGTTCGTGCTCAGCTGTCGGATTCGTAAAGGAGAATCGGTGGCTTCGACGCGGCATTTTTAGTAAGTGCTTGAACGAACCTTCGAAAAAAGAGTTCGGCGAGGAAGTCGATTGACAGAGTTATGTCTGTAGGTATGCTGACAGGTCGACCTGCGGAGTAAATGCCCGGTTCTACGGGTGATCTTCTTTCCGAGCTATCGCAACTGTACGAACGAGTTCGGCAGGCGATGCAAGGCGTCGTCCAGGCTTTGTGGCCATCCTTCTCCATGCCCGAAGGCCTTGGAGAGCTTGCAGAGAAGCTAAAGGGAGCACGGCAGCGCTTCCGATTATGGAAGATGTCGGCCTGCCATCAAGGCGCCAGGGAGGCCTGGGCCATGGTGAAGACGCGGTACACGAAGGATGACCCAAACCACATGGCCGAG
This sequence comes from Triticum aestivum, assembly GCF_018294505.1. Lineage (NCBI taxonomy): Eukaryota > Viridiplantae > Streptophyta > Magnoliopsida > Poales > Poaceae > Triticum > Triticum aestivum. The sequence goes on along the minus strand of NC_057813.1, from coordinate 36,101,683 downwards.
GTCGGACCTGTGGGGTCCGATGGGAAGGAGATCCCTGTCAGTTTAGTGTACGGCCAAGTAGAGCTGGCCGCCAAATATTCCCAACAGGACTATAAATTGGACAGCATGTTGGATGGTATTGAAGAAGAATATACCAAGTCAAATTGACTATGTAATTAAAAATGACATGTAAAATGCCTTCTAGCCGGATTCTAGATCATTTGTCATTGCGGACCTTTTCGCTTCAACCTCTGGACCCAATAGTCTGGAGTGTGTCCGAATACCCTCTCGGTTATGTAAGAACCGGGGCATGCATGGAGACCAGGCGTAGGGGTCATTAGTGCTTTAGCAGACAAGTGCCCAACTAGTTATGTTATACATGGTTAGTAAGAAACATCTTCCAAGGAGAATAGTTCCGTTAGGGGTTCCTTTCCCTGGGAGGCATGCCCTAAAGTGCATGTCCGGACTGCGAAAAAAAAGCAGAAAAGCATCTGGGGGCGGATAAATAAACAAGTGAAAAATCATCTTTTAGTTCACCGACCGAATATTCCCTTAAGAACGCTAGCTTTCGGCTTCACCCAGTCTGAGATACACATCCGGCTGACCCGGTAGTAACAATCGCAGACATGCTCCCTTTACCACCTAGCCGAACAATCGGGAACGTAGGGGTAAGCACAGGAGCCAGGCAACCCAGCTTGGCCAAAACTTAAGTCATACCGATGCATATAATGGTGAATAAAAGGTACATGCGGAAGTGTGACACATGTGTTGGGCATGAGGCCCGTATATACAAGCTTCTGATAAAGAAGCCCCCAGGTATGATGACCGCGGGTAGCGCGTCAATTATGTGCGAACAATGCGCAAGCGAGCCCTTAAAGGCTTGTAAGAAAAAAGGAGGGAGAAGGAGAGAAATATAAGGCAGCTAATGTGTAAAAAATAGTCAGAGGAAGGAGACGAACACACAGTCCGGCGCTAGGCGTAGAATCTTCGTAGGCATGCTGCGTTCCATGGGTTCGGCTCGAGTCGGTTATCAGATGCATTTCGCAGACGGTACGCTCCACCAGTCAGGATTTGGTCAATTATGAAGGGACCTTCCCATTTGGGCTTGAGTTTGTCCTTTTTCTTGTCCGGTAGGCGTAGAACTAGTTCGCCAACATTGTAAGTTTTGGCCCGTACTTCTCTGCTTTGATATCTTCGAGCCTGCTGTTGATAAAATGCGGAACGAGCTTTTGCCACATCGCGATCCTCCTCCAATGCGTCCAAACTGTCCTGCCGATCGAGCTCGGCTTCTCTTTCTTCATACATGCGCACGCGAGGTGAGTCATGAATTATATTGCAGGGCAGGACTGCCTCTGCGCCGTATACCATAAAAAATGGTGTGAATCCGGTAGTGCGATTCGGCGTGGTCCACAGCCCCCAGAGTACGGAGTCGAGCTCCTCTACCCAGTGCGTGTTAGATTCCTTGAGGGATCGCACTAATATGGGTTTGATGCCGCTCATGATTATACCATTTGCTCGCTCGACTTGATCGTTAGTTTGTGGGTGATAGACTGAAGCGTAGTCGAGCTTGATGCCCATGTTTTTGCACCAGAGTTTAACCTCGTCGGCCGTAAAGTTCGTGCCGTTGTCAGTGATGATGCTGTGGGGGACGCCGTAATGGTGTACGACCCCTGATATGAAGTCTATCACCGGTCCGGATTCAGCCGTCTTAACAGGCTTGGCCTCTATCCATTTGGTGAATTTGTCCACCATGACCAGTAGGTATTTTTGCTTGTTGGTTCCACCTTTAAGGGGTCCAACCATGTCAAGCCCCCAGACCGCAAAAGGCCAGGTAATGGGTATAGTTTGGAGGGCGGTAGGTGGCATGTGGCTTTGGTTAGCAAATAATTGGCAACCGACGCATCGTTGGACTAAGTCCTGAGCATCTGCCCGGGCCGTCGGCCAATAAAATCCAGTACGGAAGACCTTGTTTACAAGGGCCCAGGCTGCGGTGTGGTGCCCGCCGAGTCCGGCATGAATTTTAGCCAGAAGGTTCCGCCCTTCCTCTTCGGAGATACACCTTTGAAGGACTCCGGTGGTGCTTTTCTTATAAAGCTCTCCTTCGTGGACTTTATAGGCTTTAGATCACCGCACTATGCAGCGTGCCTCATTTTGGTCCTCGGGAAGTTCCTGCCTAGTTAAGTAGGCTAAGAATGGTTTTGTCCATGGGGCAATTACTGCCATTATTATGTGGGCTGAGGATGTTACCTCGTTGGCAGAGCCTTCAGTTACGTCAGAATGTTCGATGTCAGGTGGTGCGGCTGGGTCCGGATTGTTATTTTCGTATTCCCCTTCCCACTGTACGGATGGCTTGAATAGCCTCTCCAAGAAAATGTTGGGGGGGGGGGACTGCATCGCGCTTTGCGCTGATGCATGCCAAGACGTCTGTTGCGTGATTGTTTTCCCGGGCTATATGGTGAAATTCGAGCCCTTCGAACTGAACTGACATTTTTAGGACGGCATTGCGATAAGTTGCCATTTTTGGATCTTTGGCATCAAAGTCTCCATTTATTTGGGATATCGCGAGGTTCGAATCCCCATGCACCTCTAGGCGTTGAATGCCCATGGAGACTGCCATCCGGAGACCATGTAGAAGGGCCTCGTATTCGGCTGCATTGTTGGAGTCTGTATACATTATCTGAAGTACATATTGAACTGTATCTCCTATTGGGGACGTCAGAACGATGCCAGCCCCCAGACCCGCTAGCATTTTGGAGCCGTCGAAGTGCATGATCCAGTTGGAATATGTGTCGTACTCTTTAGGGAGTTCGGCTTCAGTCCATTCAGCGACAAAGTCGGCCAAAACTTGCGACTTGATAGCTCGCCGTGGCTATAGGTTATGTCGAACGGGAGGAGCTCAATGACCCATTTGGCAATCCGGCCTATCGCGTCGCAGTTGTTTATAATATCATTAAGAGGTACTTCGGAGGCTACTGTTATTGAACAGTCTTGAAAGTAGTGCCGTAGCTTCCGGGACGCCATGAACACTGCGTACGCTAACTTTTGGTAATGCGGGTACCGGGATTTGCATGGAGTGAGGACAGTGGACACGTAGTAGACTGGTTTCTGGACAGGGAATTTGTGTCCGTCCGTTTCTCGTTCGACGACGAGCACTGCGCTTACAACTTGATGAGTTGCCGCAATGTATAACAACATTGGTTCGCCGATGTTAGGCGCGGCCAGAACCGGGTTTGTTGCCAATATGGCTTTTATTTCTTCAAGTCCGGCCGTGGCGGCATCCGTCCACTCGAAGTGTTCGGTGCGCCGGAGGAGGCGATAAAGGGGTAATGCTTTTTCTCCCAAGTGGGAGATGAAGCGGCTTAGAGCCGCCACTCATCCAGTCAATTTTTGTATTTGTTTGAGGTCCTTTGGAATGTCCAATTGTGACAGAGCTCGGATCTTGGCTGGGTTTGCTTCAATTCCTCTACCGGATACAATGAATCCCAGGAGCTTTCCGGCTGGTACGCCGAAAACGCATTTTTCCAGGTTAAGCTTGATGTCATATGTTCGGAGGTTATCGAACGTGAGCCTCAAGTCGTCTACTAGAGTTTCAACATGCTTGGTTTTGATGACCACGTCATCTACATATGCTTCAACTGTTTTGCCGATCTGGTTGGCCAGACATGTCTGGATCATGCGCTGATATGTTGTGGCGGCGTTTTTGAGCCCGAAGGGCATTGTGTTGAAGGAGAATGGGCCGTATGGGGTGATAAATGTCGTCGCGGCTTGGTTTGGCTCTACCATTTTAATTTGATGGTAGCCAGAGTATGCGTCGAGGAAACACAATGAATCGTGTCCTGCAGTAGCGTCGATGATTTGATCAATGCGCGGGGGGGGATCCTTTGGGCAAGCCTTGTTGAGGTCTTTGAAATCGACGCATAAGCACCAAGATTTGCCCTTCTTTGGTACCATCACCAGGTTTGCTAGCCAGTCCGGATGTTTTATATCTCGGATGAATCCGGCTTCCAGTAGTTTGGCTAGCTCCTCTCCCATGGCTTGTCTCTTAGGTTCAGAGAAACGTCGAAGAGCCTGCTTAACAGGCTTGAATCCTTTTAGGATGTTCAGGCTGTGCTCGGCCAGTCTGCGTGGGATTCCTGGCATGTCTGAAGGGTGCCACGCAAAGATCTCCCAATTTTCCCGTAGGAATTCTCGTAGTGCGGCGTCTACATCAGGGTTTAATTGTGCCCCGATGGAGGCCGTTTTTGTAGGGTCCGTTGGATGGACTTGGAATTTGACTATTTTGTCTGCCGGTTTAAAGGAGGTTGACTTGGATCTTTTGTCGAGTATCACATCGTCCCTGTCCACCATGGAGCGCAGCGCAGTTAGTTCCTCGGCCGCTAGGGCTTTGGACAATGCCTCAAGGGCCAGTGCAGCTGTCTTGTTTTCGGCGCGGAGTGCTATGTCCAGGTCACTAGCGAGAGTGATGATTCTGTTGGGTCCGGGCATTTTAAGCTTCATGTACCCGTAATGGGGTATAGCTTGAAAAATTGTGAATGCCTCTCGCCCTAACAGAGCATGGTATCCGCTGCTGAACGGGGCCACTTGAAATGTGACCTCCTCGGATCTGTAATTATCTGGCGTGCCGAACACCACATCCAGTGTGATTTTTCCTGTACAACATGCTTCCCGACTGGGGATTATTCCTCTAAAGGTTGTGTTGCTTCGCTCTATGTGGCTCCAGTCTATTTTCATTTTTCGAAGGGTTTCCTCATAGATGAGGTTCAGTCCGCTGCCACCGTCCATGAGTACCTTGGTAAGCCGAAAGCCGTCCACTATCGGATTGAGGACCAATGCGGCTGGTGCTCGGGCTGTTCAGAATTTAGGTTCGTCACTGGCGTTAAAGGTAATAGCCGTGTCACTCCATGGGTTTATTGTTGCTACCTGGTAGACTTCGGTAAGGCTGTGGAGTGTTCGTTTCCGCATGTTGTTTGATGTGAAAGTCTCGAAGACTGTTGATACCGTACTGGTATTCCTGGGGTGATGTTTTGTGGATTCTAGAGTTAGAAGCTCCTCGCCACTTCTGGCCACCTGCCGGAGTATCCAACATGCTCTAAGGCTATGAGTTGGTGTGACGCCCTCTGTACTATGAATTTTACAGGGTCCATTGAGCCATCCCTTCAGTACGGTTCCATACCCTATAGAGGGTTTTTGTTTTTTGTTGTTTGGCCCAGGTGCCCGACGATAATGTGCCCTTTTATTTCGGACTGGGATTGTATTCAGGGCCGGATTGTCCCAGAATTTTATTTCGGTTTTCCGAACGCTTTTCGTCGCACAGTATTTTCATACTATGGATGCCAAGTCAGCGAAGCGTGTAATTTCACGGCGACTTATGGCGTTGAGGATCCCGATGTCCGTACAATTATTGCAGAAGAATGGAATTGCATCCTCCTCGCGGCAGTCCTCTATCCTGTTCATAACCGGGAGGAATCTGGCCCAGTAATGGTATACTGTTTCTGTTGGCTCTTGGCGAATTTGGGACAGATCCCTTATATTTGGGTGGGCGGGTGGAGTTAATTCCGGAACCTCGCCCGATCTGAGACTCAGGGGCCGAGAAGTTTCCAAACTCGGAAGCTTGTGTCCTTGGATGTTGTCCAATGAATCTGGCCCGCTACCTGACTTTAGGTTCACGCCTTGAGTGACGTCCTCCCCTCGGCGGGTATCCGGCCTGGAGGGGTCGGGAATCCGGACATATCTGGTCCTTAGGATGGGCGAAGATTCGCCGCATTGTTCCTCCACCACTTTGACGTGGTGGGTGACCTGTGGAGAGTCAATCTCTCTCCGATCGAGTTTAAGCCCAATATGATCGTAATCTGTAGCGACTCCCAGGGCGGCGATGCGATCCAAGAGCTCGTTCAAGGAAGAGAGCTCCATCGGATCTAACTGCTCGGCGAGCTCCGAGTTGACGTGAAGATTGCTTTTGATGACACGAGAGGTCATCGTCGGTGCGGCGGCCGAACAGGCGGTCATTAGAAAACCGCCTAGCCGGAGAGTTTGGCCGATAGCCAAAGGTCCTTTAGCAACAGCGCCGTCTTTAAAGACGGGGGCGGCATCCTTCCTGATGGCGACATCACAGCGGAACTCTCAATGAAAGCACCAATGTCGGTGTCAAAACCGGCGGATCTCGAGTAGGGGGTCCCGAACTGTGCGTCTAGGCAGATGGTAACAGGAGACAAGGGACACGATGTTTTTACCCAGGTTCGGGCCCTCTCGATGGAGGTAAAACCCTACTCCTGCTTGATTAATATTGATGATATGGGTAGTACAAGAGTTGATCTACCACGAGATCACAGAGGCTAAACCCTAGAAGCTAGCCTATGGTATGATTGTTGTTCGTCCTACGGACTAAATCTCTCCGGTTTATATAGACACCGGAGAGGGCTAGGGTTACACCGAGTCGGTTACAACGGGAGGAGATCTACATATTGTATCGCCAAGCTTGCCTTCCACGCCAAGGAAAGTCCTATCCGGACATGGGACGAAGTCTTCAATCTTGTATCTTCATAGCCCGGGAGTGCGGCCAAAGGTCATAGTTCGGTCATCCGGACACCCCCTAATCCGGAACTCCCTCAATGATCCGGAGTTGTACCTTGACCTTATGACAACTAGAACCGTATACTTAACAAAACACACCTAGACAAGTTCCAGAGACAACCCGGTGATCGCTTTCTGACAGGGCAACGAGGGGAGGATCGCCGGGTAGGATTATGCTATGCGATGCTACTTGGAGGACTTCAATCTACTCTCTTCTATATGCTGCAAGACGGAGGCGGCCAGAAGCGTAGTCTTCGATAGGACTAGCTATCCCCCTCTTATTCTGGCATTCTGCAGTTCAGTCCATCGATATTGCCTCTTTACACATATACCCATGCATATGTAGTGTAGATCCTTGCTTGCGAGTACTTTGGATGAGTACTCACGGTTGCTTTTCTCCCTCTTTTCCCCCTTTCCATTCTACCTGGTTGTCGCAACCAGATGCTGGAGCCCAGGAGCCAGACGCCACCGTCAACGACGGCTCCTACTACATCGGAGGTGCCTACTACTACGTGCAGGCCGCTGACGACGACCAGGAGTAGTTTAGGAGGATCCCAGGCAGGAGGCCTGCGCCTCTTTCGATCTGTATCCCAGTTTTTGCTAGCCATCTTATGGCAACTTGTTTAACTTATGTCTGTACTCAGATATTGTTGCTTCCGCTGACTCGTCTATGATCGAGCACTTGTATTCGAGCCCTCGAGGCCCCTGGCTTGTATTATGATGCTTGTATGACTTTTTTTTAGAGTTGTGTTGTGATATCTTCCCGTGAGTCTCTGATCTTGATCGTACACGTTTGCGTGTATGATTAGTGTACGATGAAATCGGGGGCATCACAAAGGGGTGGCCAGCAAGGACCTGGCCCTCCCCAAGATTTTGGTTTTGCTTGTATAATCACATTAAACAGTAAATTTTCTGGTCTTTTTCCTTTAGCCGCCCACCTCAGTCTTAATTTTTAGGAGTTCTTGCCTCCGCCACTGCCCCTCTCCGAGCCCTTCTCTACCTGCTCCTGCTAGCATTGCCGGCCATCACTAGGTCCTTGTGCACGGTTGTGGAGATCCAAATCTGAGGCGCGTGTTGCATGCCACCAAAGGCAGTGGGAAAGGGAGATGGCAACGGCAGCGGAAGCAAGTCCTCACCTCGGTCCCGCGTGCGCGTGCCGGTCGGTTCGGGCGACCAGGTGCTCGCGACGGTCCTCCGCCACAAGAACAGGAAGGCGCTCTGGCTCGCCAGCGTGAGGCGGCGGAGAATCGGCGGCCAAAGGCAAGGTCGCTTGGCTGACGAAGTAGCAGGCGCCAGCGGTCCGTCAGTTGGTCGGCATCATCTCCTACTCCGACGACGACGCGCCTCCCACCACCGACGCCTACACGAAGGGCTACAGCCACACCGGCGACCGCAAGGGCAAGGGACCGACGCGGAAGTGGTCATGCCCGGGTGCCCCTCTATGTCTCTGTTTTAGTTTTTAGTTAATTTAGTTTTTTTCTATGTCGTTATGATGTGAAGTGCTAGATCGTTTGGTCTGAACTGTGTTTGTGCTTGTATGGCATTTAATTTGAATTGTGTTCATCTATATCCGTGCATGTCCATATGATGGTCAATGTAGGTTCTTATGTTGCATAGATAACATGGTTTTGAGGAGCCGGATTTGAGGTATCCGAATGTGGACGAGGCAATATGAGGGTTGACCGGCCACTGTCTACTGAAGCGTCCAGGAACATTTAGGGGATCGAATTTGTCATGTTCCACTATAGATGCTTTGATGTGAACTTATATGCAGAAAATTTTGATCAGTACCTCGTTGACAGCAAGGAAAAAGCATGCCTCGAATCATCTGCTTAAGCGTCATCTAATTCTGGACGGACGGAATACTTGACATGTGAAGAAAAGAAGCAATTTTTTAAAAAGGTTTCACTGCACATTTCCTCTCTTTTTTTCAGCCTAAGCTACCCGGTCACACGCCCGTCCGGCCGGCCATGGCCAAGACCCAAGAGGAGGCGGTAGCTAGCCTAGCACGCACGCGGCAAAACCGACAGATTTGACCCATGAACGAAAAAAATTCACAAAATAAACTCTCATTGAAAAAATTTCACACAGCTGACCTTTTTTATAGCGCCGACAATTAGGCGTCACACTATATTATGTAACACCTGACTGACAGACGTTACACGTCTGGCCAGCGTCGCACTCCGGACTACCTGAAAATTGCTAAGTCGTTGTGCAGAGCCTAAGAGCTAGGCGCTGCACAGTACAGTGCAGAGCCTAAGAGCTAGGCGCTGCACTAGTGGCCACTTGAAGATGTAGTGCAACGCCTAGACACTAGGCGCTACACTATATAGTGTAACGTCTAGCTCTTAGGCGTTGCACACTGACTTAGCAATTTTCAGGCAGTCCGAAGTGTGATGCTGGCCAGACGTGTAGCGTCTGTCAATCAGGCGTTGCACAGTATAGTGTGACACCTAGTTGTCAGGCGCTACACAAAAGGGTCAGCTGTGTGAAATTTTTTTGATGAACAGTTTAGTTTGTGAACCCCGCAAAAAAACAGTTTAATTTGTGAAATACTTTCGTCTCGAGATCAAATGCGTACATTTTGCCCACGCACGCATGGACACGCCGCGCCGGCCCTCGCGCAAAGGTCAAACCGATGTGCCCCTGTCTCGGGGATAGGTACGTTACGTACTGTACTGTACGTACGCGCCTCAAAAGGAGAAGAAGGAAGACCACCACCGACGTTTCCGTCGCAGGCATCGGTTTGGAGGATCAGCTTAATCAATTCACTCTCCCCTGAACCTCACAGTGACATGTTTCTCTTTGACCAGCAAGCTAGCTAGATAGCTACGATAGGAGTACCAGCGACTGGTCAAATGGAACACCGAGACGCGTACACGCAGCACTCTGAAACAAACATATTGGCATGAGCATTTTTTAGGGGGCTACTACATTGCTCCCTCCGTCCTATAATGCGTTTCTCACAGTAGTGAGTGCCAAAAACATTTTTATATTACGGATTGAAGGTAGTGTCAAAAACGTTTTTATATTACGAAAGGAAGAAAGTAGAGATGAACACTTCTCCATTCCGCAAAAACAAATAAAAAATTAACACTCCTCCGGGCTATGGAAGTCTGAACGCCAAATGCGGAACTCAAACCAAAGGTAGAACGCTAAAGAAAAAGAAGAATTCTCAACAGGAGGAAGAAGCGTGCACACACGCGCAAACTTGGTCCATCGTGTCGATTTACGCCTGCAGTTCTCCCACGATTTCCCCGATCAATAAAAGTATAGTAATATTGTAAAGTACGATTTCCGCTCTGACGGTTGGAGTAGCGACCTGCGAAAGCTACGCACAGACACCCGTCGCTCGAGGCCGGCCGGCCGGTCTGCATGCGGCGGCAGAACGGTGTCAGTCAGTCAGTCGGAGGAGTGCCGCTCTAGAGGCCGGAAGCCTCGCCTCGGTCGAACGGGAGGCGGACCCGGATCAGGCGGCGCCATACGCGCTGCATGCACGGCTAGCTGCACGTACGCCGTGCATGGCTCTGGCCTCTGGCCGCGGCAGACGACTATGCTAGTATTATTACTAGCACGTGTTCTCGTCCCGAGGCCGGGGATCTGTCAGGTCTCATTGACGTTCTCCCGAAGCAAGTTCACCTGTCAGAATGTCGGATCTACTGCCGCTACTTTACAGGCATCGAGGCCGCCGATTAACTCACGCTACGAGACTGTATAACGACTAGTACTTCACTTGATTCGTAGTTGGATCGCTTCAAGTTACCGGCTTTGGTAGTCGCCCCAATCGTACAGTGGCAGCAAACCAAGCGAACCCGCGTCGCCAAATCTCTACTACTATAAAATAAGCAAACGTTAACTCCCCTAAACGCACACCGCTTACTGTACACAGAAGAAAACACATCAATTGGAGGGTCAAGATAAACCTACTCAATGGGATCTAATCGTGAATACAGAAAAGTACCCTGATGTTGTACGCTAAGCAATTTGGGTGGGCGGATGAAACTCTGCCGTCCTTCACCAACACCAACAAAAAGAAAAGAAAAAACACACCGAAACAGCCACATCCGCTCCAAAATTAGCGGCGACCAATCCTCCTGTCGCTCTTCAGAGTTGCCCTCCACCGAAACGCCCGCGCCGAGGACGCCCGCACCGACGACGCCGAGGACACCCACACCGACGACGCGACATCCAGGACGACGCCCGCAACATCCACGACGACGACCTCCTCGCCAACACAGGTGCATGCTTTCTCTTCAATCTTTCAGACGCCGTCGCCCACACTGACGCGATTGTCTCCTGACTGCTCATCGGCGGCGGCAAACTCCTCGGCAGGCTGATTTGCACGCATGTGAAGATGTTAACAATGACATCCGTTCATTGCTCCTGTTTCTGTTCTGCATAGTTCTACATAAATAGTGAAACCATGGTTAGTCCACGTACTGGGATCTATGATTGTCCATGTAATCGATGCAAGAGATGAACCATATGCCGTGAGCATATGTTATGAAAACCAATCATAAAGTGCATGAGCAAGTGGAATCATACCACGGATCCTCAGCAGAAAATTTGATACCACTGACCTAACTTATGACTGAAACAAATCTTTGTAGTTTGCCACAATGTTCTGTTAAATTAATATGTACATATAAAATTCACACTGACTGTGACCTCTTGGTTCCGAACACTAATCTATATGAATATCTCTACTACTATAAAATAAGCAAACGTTAACTCCCCTAAACGCACACTGCTTACTGTACACAGAAGAAAACACATCAATTGGAGGGTCAAGATAAGCCTACTCAATGGGATCTAACCGTGAATACAGAAAAGTACCCCTGACGTTGTACGCTAAGCAATTTAGGTGGACGGACGAAACTCTGCCGTCCTTCACCCAACGCCAACAAAAAGAAAAGAAAAAACACACCGAAACAGCCACATCCGCTCCAAAATTAGCAGCGACCAATCCTCCTGTCGCTCTTTAGAGTTGCCCTCCACCGAAACGCCCGCGCCGAGGACGCCCGCACCGACGACGCCGACGACGCGACATCCAGGACGACGCCCGCGACATCCACGACGACGACCTCCTCGCCAACACAGGTGCATGCTTTCTCTTCAATCTTTCAGACGTCGTCGCCCACACTGACGCGACTGCCTCCGGACTGCGCATCAGCGGCGGCAAACTCCTCGGCAGGCTGATTTGCACGCGTGTGAAGATGTTAACAATGACATCCGTTCATTGCTCTTGTTTCTGTTCTGGATAGTTCTACATAAATAATGAAACCATGGTTAGTCCACGTACTAGGATCTATGATTGTCCATGTAATCGATGCAAGAGATGAACCACATGCCGTGAGCATATGTTATGAAAACCAATCATAAAGTGCATGAGCAAGTGGAATCATACCACGGATCCTCAGCAGATCCCCATGGTACTGAAAATTTGATACCACTGACCTAACTTATGACTGAAACAAATCTTTGTAGTTTGCCACAATGTTCTATTAAATTAATATGTACATATAAAATTCACACTGACTGTGACCTCTTGGTTCCGAACACTAATCTATATGAATATTATTACAAACTACAGAGCTACATGTTTACCGCCAATGTCCCCTCGAAATCATATTACCATAAGATAATACACCCTATGCATGAGGCCTCTTGATCGAAAGCGACAATCGCGATTGAATCTATTACAAAGATGTCCCCTCAAAATCATATGACCATGAGAAAATACACCCTATGCATGAGGCCTCTTGAAAGCGACAATTGGGATTGAATCTTTTATAAAGTACAGCATTACATTTCGAGGTTGTTGGTTTCATATTCTAAATGATGGTCTTGCGCTCCATTAAATATAATGATCTCACATGTTTTTACAGGAGTTCGTATTCGTATGGGCCCTACCACTCCCAACAGGACCCCCACTCCCAGCAGGATGCGCACCCCCTTCCAGGATATAAGCAACAACCAAACATCAGGTATTGATCAGAACCCAGTCAGGACGCACCTCCCCTTCCAGGATATAAGCAACAACCAAACATCAGGTATTGATCATAACCCAGTCACTCAAGTTCGATACAGTATTACAACTGCTGAACTGTGTCATGATTTGCAGACCCAAAGGAACTAAAAAGGCAGAGGGATAGAGAGCGGTATGCAAAAAATAAAGATGAGATTAATAAGAGAAGGCGTGAAGCGTATAAAAGAAAAAAATACCACTGAGGAAATAGATGGCCTACAAAACGGAACACCGGCACAGCTAACTGTATCACAAGGTAATGATGATCAAATTTCATTATCTGTGCCCCAATTGAATTGGCCTGTAATTATTTTGTCTTCATCTGTTCAGTCACTAATGAGACTAAGAATCGGAGGGAAAGGGAGCGTTATGCACAGAATAGAGAGGAAATATTAAAGAGACAATGCCAAACCCGTGAGCAAAATAGAAATATTACTGCTGCTTCAGATGGCAGTAACCTTGTGTCGCATATGCCAGCTACTGGACAAGAGGCGGTCACCCAACTGCAGAACATTACTGCTGCTTTCAATGGCAGTAACCTTCTGTCGCATCTGCCAGCTACTGGACAAGAGGCGGTCACCCAGCTGCAGAACATCACAGGCCAAGATGGTGCATTACCAACTTTAGGACCATACAATGGATTCATACAAACTGACAAGGAGAATATTTCTGACAATGATGAATCCGATTGGCTGCACAGAAATGATGCGTACCAGATGCAACGAAGTTCAAGAAGAATGACACTCACACAACTGGCAGGGGTTGACAACCCCCAACTCAATACAGTCGTCAATCTACGTACCCCAGGGGTAACTTTTCATGATCAGGGTTAGTTCATCGATTTAATTAAGTTGCTAAATTATCAATAGTGTTTGTTTCTCCTTTAATTGAGCACTCTGTTCTTCATTCGATTGAGACTAGCATTTGGTTCATCTCTTCAGTTCATCCCTGCTACTTACTCACTGGGGTCAACCAATGTTATCAGGCAACGACCACCTCGAAGATGCGTATGGAATACTGGAGCCCGATGTCCAGACTGTAATACTTGATGGTATGCAAAATGGCAGTTTAAGATTCCTCTACCCCGATAATATGTGTCATAACTCTGTCCTATTCATGATTTACTAGACTGCTTGGGAGACCGGAACCTTGGAGAAACTGGTGATGTTGACCCTGATGAAGAAGCTAGGATGTTTGCTAGACCAGGTAGATTATTGCTATCATGAGTTATGAATACGACATAAGATAGTTATATGGTTTGTGCACAAACTTTAAATAATGCAACTGTCCATTCTTTTCCAGATGTTGATTTTGAATCCTACCGAGTGGCACGACATCATGGTGATGGAACTATCACTAATGAGCATCATGACAGAGTTTACATGAACCTGCCCAAAAATCACCATGTACTTAGAAAAGTTAGTGACTGCTGCCACTGTGGAGCTTTGCGGTTCCAATACGAGGGCCCTGCATTTTGTTGCAGGAAGGGAAAAGTTGGTGTATTTACTCCAGACATTGATGAAGAGTTGAAACGATTGTTCACAAGTCAGGATGATGAGGATGCAAAATATTTCAGAGAGAATATACGGTATTTCAACTCCCACTTCTCATTCACCAGTCTTGGAGTCACCCTTGATCGTCGAGTCAGCACTGCGGCAGGAAACATGTGTATATACATTTCGTGCCTGTGGGGGATTGTACTACGCTCTTGATGATCTGTCGTCTGGTGATAATGGCCCTCGGCATTTGCAGCTATATATTTATGATACGGATGAAAACTTGCTTCACAGAGTTAAGAGGTCTCTGAATCTTAGGCTGGATCTCATACGGAAGATTCTAAGAATACTAGAACATAACCCTTATGCTCAGGTTTTGAAGAGCCTTGGTGTTGTTCCAAATCTGGATGAATATAGGATCTCACTAAACACAGATATCAACCTCGATCAACGAAGGTACAATGCGCCAACTACTTCTCAGGTTGCAGCAATATGGGTTGAAGGAAGCGACCCACATAAAATCTTTGATAGGAGTGTTGTCGTATATGGTAAAGGAGACCCTGGTAAAGGAGACCGTCCCCTGTATATTAGAGCATACCATGGGTGCTACGACCCTTTGTCATATCCACTGTTCTTCCCACGTGGGGAGATCGGTTGGAATCGTTGGATGCCATATATTGAGTTAGTCGATGACACAAACCAAGTTTCAGTGGATGAATTTGCACCACAGAACCCAGCCTATGGTTTTCCTTCAGGTATGATGTTCAAAATTGGTATATATCATATTATTTAAATTAAAACTTATGCAGTCATCAATCTTTCAGATGATAACGTGATTAGAGAACAAGTTGGTCATAAAGCACAGCATGAAGAGCAACCCACTGATTTACCTCAAGGTATAGGACGTCATTACTACTTCTAATATTCTCTAAATTAAAACTTATGCAGTCATCCATCTTTCAGATGATAACATGCTTAGAGAACAAGTTGGTCATAACACACAGCATGAAGACCAACCCACTGATTTACCCAAAGGTATAGGTCGTCATTACTACTTTTATTGTTCTTTAAATTAAAACTTATAGTCATCCATCTTTCAGATGATAACATGATTATAGAACCAGTTGGTCATAACGCACAGCATGAAGACCCACCCACTGATTTACTTGATGGTATAGGTCGTCATTACTACTTTTATTATTCTTACTTATGGTTCTACCTACCATAACAATTTTTATGTTGTTAACCAATTATGAGGTGAGGACGATGATAACCCGGATGAGGATTTTGGTGACGATGAGATGAATCCAACAAAATCAAGGAAATTTGTTAGCGCGAGAGAGTACTATTGCTTCAAGTTGTGTGTCTGGAAGAAGCTTTTTAACATCATCTTGTTTGGGGGGGGGTCTTTTTCAACAGTGGGCTATTGACATGTACATCAAGATTGAGACAATGAGGCTTGACTGGTATTCAAAGCCAGCAAATCAAAAGGTTATACGCGCTGACATGTACCAGGTAACGTGCTTCTATTTATCACAAAATTTACATTATAGATGCCTCACTCTTTGCTTGAACCTTTATACTAATTGGAGTGAAATATTGTTTTATTATAGGGTCTTGTTGACACCGTCGTTGCTGGCGAGTCACGCGGTGATCGGATTGGCAAGAGAATCGTGCTTCCACGTACATTTCCTGGTGGTGACCGTGACATGCAGCGCAGGTTTCTGGATGCGATGGCAATAGTTCAACGTTGGGGTAAACCGGATTATTTTGTCACGATGACATGCAATCCCTACTCGGAGGAGATAACGCAGGAATTGTTGCCTGGACAGCTGCCACAAGACCGCCCAGACCTTGTGGCAAGAGTATACAGAGCTAAGCAACGAAATATGATGGACTTACTAACTAAGGGTAAGCATTTCGGAGAAGTCGCAGCTTATGTACATGTCACAGAGTTTCAGAAGCGAGGTCTCCCGCATGAGCATATACTTTTAATCATGAAAGCAAAAAGCAAGTTAAGGACCCCAGATGACTATGATCGAGTGATATCTGCAGAGATACCCGACAAAAAGAAATATCTTGTCCTCCATGATCTGGTAGTCAAACACATGTTGCACGGCCCATGTGGTGCACTCAAGAAAAGTTGCCCTTGCATGATAGATGGACAGTGTCGATTTCATTACCCGCGAGATTTCTGTGATGCTACATTACAAGGGAAAGACTCATATCCCATCTATAGAAGGAGGGACGACGGGGTTCGAGTAAGGATCAAGGGAGCAGATTTGGACAATAGATGGGTGGTCCCTTACAACCCCTTTCTGCTTATGAAATACAACTGTCACATAAATGTTGAAGCATGCTCGAGCATTAAGGCAGTCAAGTACTTATTCAAGTACATCTACAAAGGGCATGATAAGGCATCGTTTGCATGTGAGCATGATATTATCAATGATGAGGGAATCATTAATGAAATTTGTCAATACAGGGATGCACGCTATATATCTCCTCCAGAAGCTATTTACAGGATTTTTGGGTTTAAAATGTTTGGTGTTAGTCCATTTGTGTTACAGCTGCAACTTCATTTGCCAAACATACACACAATCGCATTTAAGGGTTATGAAAATCTGGAAGATGTTGTCGCTCGCCCAACTTCTTCCAAATCCATGCTTACCGAGTAGGGATGAAAATGGAGTGGAAACTTTCCGTTTTTCCGGAGGAAAAATGGAAATGGAGAGGAATATGAAACCAGAAATGGAAATTTGCAAAACGGAAGTGGAAGTGGAATTTTTTATGCGGAAACGGAAACAAAAACGGAATGGTGTTTTCTGGTGGAATAGGCGTGGAAACGGAACTTTCCATTTCCGTGAATATGGAATTTCTGTTTTTACTATAAACCTATGGCTACTTTGTAGTCCAACCACCAACAACACACAATTATACAATGAGTAGAATGGATCATTTGAGCCCATCTTCTACAACCACACATTTACTTAGCTTGACTGTATATGCAATTGTTCAGTATTACTACAATACTACACTAAGTTGCTAACTACACTAAGTTGCTAACGTAACGATGTTATTCCTGGCCATGTAAAAAATTCATTAAATTTGCTTGTGTTTTGTGTGTATTTCTCTATGATTCAAGGGTTTTTAAGTTCCGTTCAACACCTATTTCTGTTTTCGTGTCCGCTTTGTATTCGTTCTGTGTCCGTTTACGGTAGTATCTGTTTTCGTATTCATTTCCGGGGTTTCTGTATTCGTTTTCGTGTTTGCAAAATTATATGAAAACAAATATGGTAGCACTTAGTTCCGTCCGTTTCCGCTCCGTTTTCATCCCTATTACCGAGTACTTTGAGATGAACAAGAAGTATCCAGCGGCACGAAAATGGTTGTACAGAGAGTTCCCAGAACATTATAGGTGGATTGCCGCTAATAAAAAGTGGCAAACGAGAAGAAGTAAGAGATCACAGATTGGAAGACTGGTGTATGCACACCCTGCTGAAGGAGAGAGGTACTACTTGCGGGTGCTCCTAAGTCATGTCCGAGGTGCCACTTCATTTGATGATTTAAAAACAGTAAATGGCAAGCCATGCACTTCCTTCAGAGAGGCATGTGAGCACTTAGGCCTCATTGAGCATGACAGGACACTAGATGATTGCATGACGGAGGCAGCAACATTTCAAATGCCTTCTGCTCTTAGACGGTTGTTTGCGACTATACTGGTATTCTGTGAGGCAACACAAATCCGTCAATTGTGGGACAAACATCTACCATCGATGGCTGAAGATTACCGCCGCACTGAGTCGAACGAGGCAACACTTGAGCAGATGGCCCTTAGAGATGTCAGGGATCTGGTGCAATCCATGGGTAAGGATATTAAAATGTATGGACTTCCAGATCTGGTTGACACAGATGGTTCTTCTGACGCCGAGTATAGAGAGGTAATAGAGGAGAGACAAGTTAGAGTTAACCAAGAGCATCTAGATCTATTTAGCTGTTTGAACAGTGAACACCTAGATGGTTTCAACGACATAATGGATCATGTGACGAACCAAAAAAGCCAGATATTTTTTGTTGATGGTCCAGGAGGCACTGGGAAGACGTACCTGTACAAGGCATTGCTTGCGAAGGTCCGTTCGATGGGCCTAATAGTGATCGCAACTGCTACATCAGGTATAGCGGCGTCAATAATGCCTGGAGGCCGGACTGCCCACTCCAGGTTCAAAATTCCAATCAAGCTCACTGACAACAGCATGTGTGGTTTCACAAAGCAGAGTGGTATGGCAGAGTTGCTTAAACAGGCGTCCTTGATAATTTGGGATGAAGTTGCTATGACAAAGCGTCAAGCAGTTGAGACGCTTGACAGATCGCTACAAGATATTATGGAATATCCTTTTCCGTTTGGTGGAAAGGTTGTTGTCTTTGGTGGGGATTTTAGGCAGGTCCTCCCTGTTGTTACACGAGGGACAAGAGCACGGATCACGGATGCTACACTATTGAGATCCTATCTGTGGGATAAGATCCGCAAGATACGCCTCACGCGCAATATGCAGGCACATGCCGACCCTTGGTTCTCCGAATACCTCCTAAGGATTGGCAATGGAACGGAAGAAAGTATTGGTGACGACTATGTGCGTCTGCCTGAAGACATTGTGATTGGTTATACTGAGGACGAAGAACCTATTAACAAGCTCATCGAAGATGTCTTCCCATCCCTGCACACCAATGCTAGGTCGAGGGAGTACATGAGCAAACGTGCAATTCTCTCGACCAAAAACGAGCATGTGGATGACCTGAATGACAAGATGATCTCTAGGTTTCCGGGAGAAGAAAAGGTATACCATAGCTTTGACTCTATCGAGGATGACTTCCAGAATAATTACACGATTGATTTTCTGAACTCCATCACACCAAATGGCTTGCCCCCCCCCCCCATGTCTTGAGAGTAAAAATCAACTGCACGGTCATTTTGCTACAGAACCTCGACCCTCATAATGGCTTGTGTAATGGAACACGGCTTATGATCAGAGCCTTCCAGGATAATGCAATCGATGCGGAGATTGTTGGTGGCCAGCATGCTGGAAAGAGGGTGTTCATACCTAGGATCCCTATGTCGCCATCGGAGGACACCTCACTTCCCTTCAAGCTTAAGAGAAAACAATTCCCCATCCGCCTGAGTTTTGCGATGACCATTAACAAGGCACAGGGTCAAACCACCCGAATGTCGGTATTTACCTTCCCGAACCTGTTTTCTCACATGGCTAGCTATATGTTGCATTGTCAAGGGGTGTGTCAAGAAAGACGACACGAATTTTAGCCAAGCCTAACAAGGAGGTTGATAAATCTGGGAAGAGCACCAAAAACATTGTCTATAAAGATGTTTTAGAGGGGTGAGGCAGGTATGATCTTTCGTGTATTCTTTGCACCTTTGTTTTTGTATCTATATAACTAATTCTCGACCTAACACTTTTCTTTCCTTTTATTTTCAGGTCTTGTTAGGGACAGGGTGTGAAGCTTCCTTTACTTTGCGGTGGAGATGAATGATACAATAAACCAGGCGCCAGATTAGCCATATTAGGGAACAGTCTATGTTGTATTATGTGCTATCTAAATATACTGTAGCGTTCTGTTCTGTTGAAGATGTTCTCGAACGCCAAAGTGTCCTGCAGTCTTTGAACCCCTTTCATTTTCTTTCATGTAAAGTTTTTTTGAAGATCTTCAACGGCTGTTGAGTAACTTAACTTATGTTAGCTATGTCATATATTTGTGATGAAAACTGCAAGAGTCTATGAGATTTGCAGAATGTAGTGAAGTTGAGAGGCATTATTACTACTGTATGAACATACGTAGTTCCCGAATCTGTGGTAGATGAGCTCACATGCTATCTTTTTTCAAAAAGACAATAGAATATTAGATGGCTTTAGGTTCACTTCAGTGTTTACCTGAAAATTGGGGACAGCAACAGGCGCGGAATCGATTATGGAACCCTTAATCTCCTGCACTGCTGAAGGATCTTGCCGCTGCAAATTGACAACAGGATAACCACGCATTACTAAACACCGAGTCAAAAAAACAGACAGTAGAATAGGTACAAGATCGTTCCAAGCAAAGCAATCTTTACCAACAGGAGCGCCTTGACTTGCCTTACAGACTTGACACTGTCTCACATTCTTGGAACGACTTAAAGCACTTCCCTGGCCCCTCCTATCAAGCACGGCCGCTGAGGGTACATTAACTAGCTGGCAAGACAAACGTTAACTAGCTGGCAAGACAAATGATACAAGAATTATTTTTCTATACAGAGAGGTAAACTTTATGTATATAAAAAAAGGTAAGAGAAAGCACACAAAAGTATCGATGAAACGTTCTGATGAGCTGAACCGAATAATTCTGTATAAAAATGTATTACGAAAATAACTCCTTTAATTCTGTATGTGTGGGGTATAAAAAAACAAAAAAAAAACATTGGGCCTGAGATAAACGAGGAAAGCGTGGGGCCTGAGATACTCTTGCTCCTCAATGAGTACTCATGCAGGTCAGCCCTGCAAATACCACCGAGGTAGTTCAGTTAACCCAGGTGTGGTATATGGATGATGGTTTCTTTCATATAAGAAATTATGTATGAAGTTTTTCCAGACCAGGCTATATTACTAGCGTGCAAGAAATATTGAAAAATGATTACATTAATTCTGTATATGCGTCGGGTATAAAAAAGCAAAAAAATGGGCCTGAGATAAATCAAAGGAAAGGTGTCGGCCCTGAGATAACAACCACGATTCCTTTCCTCCTCACGCTATGGAAATCCTTCCCGTGATTTCCGCCTTACATATTGCCTACAACTAACGATCTCTCGATCAGGAGCACAAAGAACCAACAGGTTTTGCACTGTAGGGTTTTCTTCCACCTCTCCATCCTCTCTCCCAAGCCGCATCCTCACACCCCTCCACCGTGCCGGCCTCCTCCACAGCAGGTCTCTCCAGCCTGTCGTACACATCTCTGCGTGGTGAACTACCATCTTCCTCCATGTCTGCGTCACAATCCCTGGTGAGCTCTGCGGATCAATCTGCCATCATCGTGGTAATGATATCTCTCTGTGATTACACAATATTCATGATTTCACATCTAGAAGGCAATCACTAGAGGGGATCCAACAAAGTGAATCAACATGCTTTGTTTGCCCCCGCAAAATTACCAAGATGCTCTGTGTGCCTAAGGAAATTCATATTACTGCATTCACCTGATTACTTGAGAGAATAGTCACCCAAGTGACTCTCAAAAAGTTGACTGGATAATATAACAAACAAATACATATTGAAATTTAATTGGAAAGAATGTCCTCATACCACTATGTTAAGAACATATGCAGATACGTGCATCCAGATTTGATGTAGAAATAAGAATGAGACTAATGTTAACTGCGTGCTAATAATAAATGCTTGGGTTTTCAGGAAAACACCAACAAGGGTCCCGAGGACGAGGATGTGAACCACGAGTCAACAAAGGCATCACAAGATCAAGAAATCATGGATGATACGGAAAATATGCACATTGATCAGGTGCTACCCTAAGACAAGCATACAAACCCCAATGCAACAAAGGCGCCTTTTATTTTCACATGTCATTATTATTCTTATTCTGGCAGGACGAAATAACATGTATTTTGTACTAGATTATCATACATACAATTCTTTACTCACGTGAATAATATCTTCTCTTTTATAAATACTGGATAATATTGTATTATTGAAATTTAATTGGAAAGAATGTCCTCATACTACTATGTTAAGAACATATGCAGATATGTGCATCCAGGTGATATGTAGAAATAAGAATGAGAGTAATGTTAACTGCGTGCTAATAATAAATGCTTGGGTTTTCAGGAAAACACCAACAAGGGACCCAAGGACGAGGATATGAACCACGAGTCAACAAAGGCATCACAAGATCAAGAAATCATGGATGATACGGAAAATATGCACATTGATCAGGTGCTATCCTAAGACAAGCATACAAACCCCAATGCAACAAAGGCGCTTTTTATTTTCAGATGTCATTATTATTCTTATTCTGGCAGGACGAAATAATATGTATTTTGTACTAGATTATCATACATACAATTCTTTACTCACGTGAATAATATCTTCTCTTTTATAAATACTGGATAATATTGTATTATTGTGTGTTCCAGTTACTAAGTGAGGGAGAATCAAATGGAATAGCCAACAAAGATGAATATCTTCTCTTTTATAAATACTGGATAATATTGTATTATTGTGTGTTCCAGTTACTAAGTGAGGGAGAATCAAATGGAATAGCCAACGAACATGAAGTGGAGAAAAATAAGAGCACGCAGTCCACAGATTCCGAGGTGACAAAGACATCTATTCCTTTCCAACTATATGTCCCAAATAGTTCTAACTATAATTATATAATATCCTACATACGGATTATTCTTTGTAATGTTGCATACAGGAATTAACCTTCAACAAAACAAGTGAAGAAATGCAGCCAGATCAGGACGAGGAATTAGCACAAACATTCGGCACCAAGGGGACAGAAACTATAGGGGACAAGCTGACAGATTCAACTGGAATAGCCGACAAATATGGAGTGGAGAAAAAGAAAAGCACACAATCCACTAATTTCGAGGTGACAGAGGCGTCTTTGATTTTCCAACTATGTCCCAAATAGTTATAATTCTAATTATATCCCGCATATGGATTATTGTTTGTAATGTTTCTCTCAGGAATTAACCTTAAACGAAACAAGTAAACAAACGCAGCCAGCTCATGAAGACAAATTAGCACAAACATTCGGCACCAAAGGGGCAGAAACTATAGGGGGCAAGCTGGCAGAATCAAATGGAATAGCCAACATAGATGAAGTGGAGAATGAGAAGAGCACGCAGGACACTGATTCCGAAGTCTCCGAAGTGACACATGCATCTTCTCCAAATATGTCCCAGATAGTTCTAATTCTTAATTATATTATTAATCCTTTATTAATCCTGCATACGGATCATTATTTGTAATGTTGCTCCCAGGAATTAACCGACAACGAAACAAGTCAATAAACGGAGGCCCCTAAGGACGAAGAATTAGAACAAACGTCCGGCAGGGAAGGGGCAGAGATTATAGTACGCAAGCTGGCAATGCCTGTGCAGACAGGAAAGCCTATCCGACTGCATAACAAACCTAAGAAGGCACAAGACTACGTGGTCGCTCCAGAAGGCACGGACAAATCCTTCTATGCCCTGCTTTTGCTAAATTTATTTTTGTGGTCATCATTAATAAATTTTGTTACTTACATCATGATAGATTATGCCTATTTTTGCTACATTTAATTTCTATGCCCTGCTTTTGCTACATTTATTTTCTTTGTTTTTAATAAATGTTGTTACTTACATCATGATAGATTACATCTGCACCGGCGATGATTGGTCCGTGATTGAAAATATCATGTCTGAACCAAACGATAAAAGAAATTTAGTGAGCATCGACGACTCACATCTCAAAAGACGACACTTAGAACATCTATTACTCCCCAAAGAATTTCTTGGCGACGAAGTAAGTATATATAGACAAGACGATGCTATTTTAACATGAGTTTTTATTCTCTCCTATAACCAAGGTGTGCACTTAATATTGCAGATCATAGACGCATACATACATTGTATAAGTGCTAAAGAGCATCTACAAATGAGGTCAGGTGGAAGTGTGTTCTTAGAAAATGCATGCATCTCTAAGATGATAAAGGAATTTAGCTATATATGGGATGACGCGCCAAGGTGGGTATTAAACAGAGCTAAAACTTATTTAGAAAATGATATGGTGAGTCTCAGTTCCATACATATTACTATGAATTTAATCAAGGACCAATGTTTGTATTGTTAGAGTTATAATATAAGTCATGTACCCCTTTGTATTTATCCCGTTGTATAAGGGGTTTCCTGCATATGTTCCACACCTGTACATGTATATATATATATATATCGGCCTATGGCCCCATGGGAATATAAGTTGCTTATTCCTAACATGGTATTAGAGCTGGGTCAATTTTTTTTGCACGCCGCAACTCGTGCCATTGATCCGCTACTCTGGCCGCTGGGTTTCATCTGCCCGCCTCGCCCCGTCGTCTTCCGTTCGCCCGCTGGTCTGCCGATCGATCTGATCGCTCTGCCCTGCCCCGCAGTTGGGCCTTGGGCCTCTCCCGATCTGGTCGCCATCGCCCCACAGTCGGGCCTCTCCCGATCGATCGCTCGCGCAGGTCCCGCCGGCTTCGATTGATTTCCTCCGCTCCGAATCGCACTCGAAGTCGGATCGATCGCCCCCCCCCCTTTTATCTCCCGATTGGATCGGCGGCTCCCCCTGCTCCCGATTGGAAATCGCCAGCTTCACGTGACGCCCTGCTCCAGACCGCTTGTTCGCCTCCTGCTGCAGGACGAATTCTCAGGCACTCTGCTCTAGCCGATCGACTTGCTGGTTGCCGGACGCAGGGGCCCAACTCCTGATCTGTTACCGCCGGGCGCGCCCAAAAAAATGTCTACTGGATCAAGCTATGTTGCTGTTCCTCGTTGCCCGGTGATTTTTGATGGCTCTAACTACACCGAGTTCGTTGGCTTCATGCGCATTCATATGCGTGGCATCCGCCTATGGGGTGTTCTTTCTGGCGAGGTCTGCTGTCCGCCACGTCCGGTTCCTCCAGTGGCCCCTACTCCGCCGACTCCATCGGTTCTTCCTGTGAATGCTAATCAGGCCGCAAAGGATGCGGCTAAGCTTGTTGATGAGGCTGCTGATCGTGCTTATGATGAGCAGGTTTTGGCTTATGAGGAGGCTCTTCAGACGTATCATGGTGCTTTGTCTGTGTACACCCAGTGGCTTGATGATGATGCCCGTGTTGCAGCTATTCTCACTGCTAGTGTTCTGCCTCAGTTTGCTTCTGAGTTTTTGGGCCTTCCTACTGTATTTGAGATGTGGACCAGTCTTCGTCAGCGCTATGAGCCCAAGGGTGATGCCTTATACCTCTCTGTGGTCCGTCAGGAGCATGCTCTTCAGCAGGGTGACTCTACTGTTGATGATTTCTATGCACAGAGTTCTGCTATCTGGCGCCAACTTGATTCTCTCCGCAGTGCTGGTTGTCCTACTTGCCCCTGTTGCCAGGCTGTCCAGACCAATTTGGAGTTTCATCGCGTCTACGAGTTCTTGTCTCGGCTTCGTAAGGAGTTTGAGCCCCGGCGTGCTCAGTTGTTTGCTCGTGGCCGTATTTCACTCATGGAGGCGCTTTCTGAGATTCGTGCTGAGGAGACTCGCTTACGTGGTGCTGGTTTGTTGGAGGTTCCCTCTGTGCTCGCTACTCGGGCTTCTTCCACTCCACCTGCTGCACCGACCCCTTCTCGCTCGAGTGCTCCACCGCTCTTGCCCACTCCTTCTGGAGGCTCAGGTCGCCCCCGTCCACATTGCGACTACTGCAACAATGATGGTCATATTGAGTCCCAGTGCTACACGAAGCGGAAACACCTGCGCAAGGCGCGATCATCATCTTCAGGGACTTCGTCATCTACCTCGACAGCTTCAGCCATTGCTTTGACCGAGCAGGATATTCTGAGACTTAAGCGTCTGCTCGCGGCTTCAGGTTCTTCCTCGACGGGTATTGCTGGTTCTATGACTGATGCTTCCCGCACTGAGCAACCGCCCTCTACACAGTCAGGTACATCCCCATGGGTTCTGGATTCTGGAGCTTCTTTTCATATGTCTTCTCATTCTTCCACTTTGTCCTCTCTTCGATCGCTAGATTCTCCTGTTCATGTCTTCACTGCTGATGGTACTCCACTTTCTGTTGCTAGTAGAGGCAATCTTTCCACTCCTTCTTATTCTGTTCCTGATGTTGCTCATGTTCCTCGACTTACCATGAATCTGTTTTCTGCTGGTCAACTTACTGATTCTGGTTGTCGCGTCATCCTTGACGTTGACTCTTGTTCTGTCCAGGACCGTCGCACGCACACTCTGGTTGGGGCTGGCCCTCGCCGCCGTGATTCTCAGGGTCTTTGGGAGTTGGACTGGCTTCATGTTCCTTCCGCTGCCACCACCATCGCCAGTTCCTCCGCTTCAGTCGCCTCCGTTACTGGTTCCTTCAAGCTGTGGCATCATCGACTTGGTCATCTGTGTGGCTCTCGGTTGTCGTCTTTAGTTCGTCGAGGTCTTCTGGGGTCTGTCTCAGGAGATGTCTCTTTAGAGTGTCAGGGTTGTCGTCTTGGCAAGCAGATTCAGTTACCATATTCACATAGTGAGTCAGTGTCTAAACGTCCTTCCGATTTAGTTCATTCTGATGTATGGGGTCCGGCTCCTTTCGCTTCGAAAGGTGGTCATAAATACTATATTATTTTCATAGATGATTTCTCCCGTTACACATGGCTTTATTTCATGACTTCTCGTAGTGAAGTGTTGTCTATTTATAAGCGTTTTGCTGCCATGGTTCATACTCAATTCTCTTCCCGCATTCGTGTTTTTCGTGCTGACTCTGCTGGCGAGTATATCTCTAAGATGTTGCGTGGTGTTCTTGCTGAGCAAGGAACTCTCTCTCAATTCTCTTGTCCTGGTGCTCATGCTCAAAATGGCGTGGCTGAGCGAAAGCATCGACATCTTCTTGAGACGGCTCGTGCGTTGATGATTGCTGCCTCTCTCCCGCCTCATTTTTGGGCTGAGGCCGTCTCCACCTCCACCTATCTTATCAATATACAGCCTTCCGCTGCTCTACAGGGTGGTGTTCCTTTCGAGCGTCTTTTTGATCGTTCTCCTGATTATTCGATGCTTCGCTTGTTTGGTTGTGTTTGCTATGTTCTTCTTGCCCCTCGCGAACGCACCAAACTGACCGCTCAGTCTGTTGAGTGTGTCTTCTTAGGCTACAGTGATGAGCATAAGGGTTATCGTTGTTGGGATCCTATCGGTCGTCGGATGCGTATCTCTCGAGACGTGACTTTTGATGAGTCTCGTCCCTTCTATCCACGCCCATCTTCCTCGACTTTTTCAGTGGAGGATATCTCTTTCCTCACTTTTCCTGACTCACCTCTCACCCCCGTCGAGCCTGTGCCTATTCGTTCCACTCCCTATGCTTCTCCACCTCTAGTCGATTTGCAGCCACCATCTTCCCCGGTCTCCTCACCTAGCATGTCACCAGATTCTACACCTTCATCTCCGGTGACTTCTTCTTCGCCACCCCCTGATTCTACCTTGGCGATTCCTCCTTCTATTGTGCCATCTTTTCCTCAGCATTACACTCGTCGTTCATGACCCATGGATGCCTCTGTGGATGAGTCGTCATCTTCCTCTCAGCCTACTTATGGCTTGCGTTCTCGTCCTCTTCCGCCTGTTGATCGCTTTGGATTTCCCACTGTTGGTGCTGCTGTTCTTGAGCCGACTTCTTACCGTCAGGCTGTTGTTCATCCTGAATGGCAGTTTGCGATGGCAGAGGAGATTGCTGCTCTTGAACGCACTGGTACTTGGGATCTTGTTTCTCTTCCTCCCGGAGTCCGTCCCATCACTTGTAAGTGGGTCTACAAGGTTAAGACTCGCTCCAATGGTTCTCTTGAGCGTCATAAAGCTCGTCTTGTGGCTCGTGGTTTTCAGTAGCAGCATGGTCGTGATTATGACGAGACTTTTGCTCCTGTGGCCCATATGACCACTGTTCGTACCCTTCTTGCCGTTGCCTCTGCACGCCACTGGTCTATATCTCAGCTTGATGTTAAGAATGCCTTTCTTAATGGTGAGCTGCGTGAGGAGGTGTACATGCAGCCACCACCTGGGTATTCTGTTCCTGATGGCATGGTATGTCGTCTTCGTCGCTCTCTCTATGGCCTTAAGCAAGCCCCCCGCGCCTGGTTCGAGCGTTTTGCCTCTGTGATCACTGCTGCTGGTTTTTCAGCAAGTGCTCATGATCCAGCATTGTTTATTCACCTTTCTCCTCGTGGTCGGACTCTTCTTCTTCTCTATGTTGATGACATGATCATCACTAGGGATGACCCCGAGTATATTGCCTTTGTAAAGGCCCGTCTTAGTGAACAGTTTCTTATGTCTGATCTTGGACCTCTTCGCTACTTTCTTGGGATTGAAGTCTCTTCTACCTCTGATGGCTTTTTTATATCCCAGGAAAAGTATATTCAGGATCTTCTTGCTCGTGCTGCTCTTACTAATGAGCGTATTGTTGAGACTCCTATGGAGCTCAATGTTCACCTCCGTGCTACTGATGGTGATCCTCTCCCTGACCCGACGCGTTATCGTCATCTTGTTGGCAGTCTTGTTATCGTCATCGTCATCTCTCCCTAACCCGACGCGTTATCGTCATCTTGTTGGCAGTCTTGTCTATCTAGCTGTCACTCGTCCGGACATCTCTTATCCGGTTCATATTCTGAGTCAGTTTGTCTCTGCTCCCACATCGGTTCACTATAGTCATCTCCTTCGTGTTCTCCGATATCTTCGGGGCACGATCTCTCACCGTCTATTCTTTCCTCGCTCCAGTTCTTTACAGCTTCAGGCCTATTCGGATGCTACGTGGGCTAGTGATCCTTCCGATCGCCGTTCACTTTCTGCTTACTGTGTTTTTCTTGGCGGTTCTCTCATTGCCTGGAAGACGAAGAAACAGATTGCAGTTTCCCGTTCGAGTGCAGAGGCTGAGTTGCGAGCAATGGCTCTTTTGACGGCAGAGGTGACTTGGTTACGGTGGTTACTTCAGGATTTTGGTGTTTCTGTCACTACACCGACCCTGCTCTTATCTGACAGTACAGGTGCTATTAGCATTGCGCGCGATCCTGTGAAGCATGAGCTCACCAAGCATATTGGTGTTGATGCTTTCTATGTGCGTGCTGGTGTGCAGGATCAGGTTATTGCTCTTCAGTATGTGCCTTCCGAGTTACAGTTGGCGGATTTCCTGACGAAGGCCCAGACTAGAGCACAACATGGCTTTTATCTCTCCAAACTCAGTGTTGTTCATCCACCATGAGTTTGAGGGGGGGTGTTAGAGTTATAATATAAGTCATGTACCCCTTTGTATTTATCCCGTTGTATAAGGGGTTTCCTGCATATGTTCCACACCTGTACATGTATATATATATCGGCCTATGGCCCCATGGGAATATAAGTTGCTTATTCCTAACATGTATATGGGACCTAAACTAACAAAAACCCTATTTTCAGATATTCGTTCCAGTTAACATTGAACACTTCCATTGGTACCTAGCAGTTATAAATACAGGGCAGCGATGCATCCAGGTGCTCGACTCGCTGGGCCTAGGAATGAGCCGCAAAGACCTCACCGCTATGGTTAGTCATTAGTCCCACTACACCATCTTTTGATAAGACGATTTCTGGGCTTGTTCGGTTGTCATGCTAATACTTTGTCATTTATTCATTCAACAGCTCAAAGGACTGGAAAATGTATTCGAATATGCATCGCTTCAAATGGAACTAAATACTGATAAGTGGCCTGACTTAAACATCTCAACATGGCCAAGAGAAGAGTATATTAAGAGCAGAATGCAAAGAGATGGGTATACCTTCTAACTCAAAGGCTCAAAGTAATCAACATTATTTGTATTTTTGTATTTCCCCATTAGTTGCATCACAAAAGAAGTTTCTGCACAACAAGAATAAAGCATGGAAGGCGAGGCAAAGCAGGGGCCTGCGCGTCCGCCGGCATTGCTGACGAAGGATAGGTGCGGCCAGCAGAGAGCTCCGGCGGCTGTGGATGGGAATCGGGAAGGGGAGGGGCGGGCAGAGCAGGGGCGCTCGCGTCCGCCGGCGTTGCTGAAGAAGGGGGAGGGTGGGGCAAAGCAGGGGCCTGCGCGTCCGCCGGTGTTGCTGACGAAGGATAGGTGCGGCCAGCAGAGAGCTCCGGCGGCTATGGATGGGGATCGGGAAGGGGAGGGGCGGCCAGGCTGTGGATTTGGAGGACTGGGGAAGCGATAAGCGTGAGGGTTGGGGGCGGTGGAAGGTTGACTCGGTTTTTTTTAATCTCTATACTATACTACTACTTAATACTAAGCCAGTGACCCATTGTAAGTGAGTGTGGCATTTTTTCCAAACAAAATAAAAATGTCTTTAGATTTCAAAGGGCATGTCCGGTTCACATGCCGTGTGGGTGAGACTTTTGTTTTCATCACGGCTTGTTATAATCATGATCATTTGATGATTTTAAAAAATAATATAAATCCCTTTGAAAATGACAAAAGTGGATGATAAATTTGTGTTTTGTAATCATGCAGGTCATCTTGTGGTCTGTGGATGATAAATTTTATGGAGTACTTCACAGGAAATATTTTGTCTGACATTCCAACACAGGTATTTTTCACTCTGTATCATTATACTTATTCTATGTTGTATCACTATTTAACTCTAATTACTATTTTAATAGGAACATATGACAGATTTTAGAACAAAACTAGCTGTCATTTTAGTGGACTCGGAATTGAATGATGATAACATAAGAAATCGAGACATGGAAGATGACGACAACAACTCAGATCCCACGGAATGTATGATTCTGGATAGACCTCCTGAGAATTTCAAAACATCAAATACATCACGAGAAGTCGAGCTAATCTCGCAATCATTTATACTTTCACCGTCTGTCAATCCAACAAACGATGATTTAATAGATGAACTATGCTTGTTTATCAGCATGGTTGATGATGTCGCTCTACTAGAGTAAGCCATATTTTTTTAATTCATTTTGTATTATTCCGATAAATTACTCTGATGTCATTATAATTGAAAGTATTTCGACTTTACAGGAGCGAATGGGTGAAAAGCTCTGATCCGTACCCTATTAGCTTAAATTTGAGACAAATAAAAAACATATTGAACAATGATGAATACATGGATATACATTGCTTTAATATGGCTGTGCGGATACTAGCGCGCCACGAAGTCCAGCTTCTCAGAGACATTCCATCTCACTATATGGATCTGAACTTTTGTGTAAGTTACTATAATCATGTATTACATTTTTTCCTCATTGCACTAATATTTTATCATTGTTATTTTAGTCGATGTTCCACTATGCACGAGACTCAAGTCATCGTGAAAATGTGGAAATTGCTACATTGAAACGGTTGTTTCATAGCTGGCCTGACAGTAATGATTATCATATCTCACAATGTAATACGGTAAGATTTTAATTTTTCATCTCTAACGGTGCTTTATTTGGTCTTAATTAATATTCCATTTATTTCTAAACTATCTCATCATTGCAGATTTTATTGCCTTGGTATATGTTTGGGCTATTTCTACTGTTTGTGTTGGATCAAAACAAAAAAATTGTCTTAATTTTTGATCCGATACCAATACCTACTTTGGGGAATAATGTACTTAAAATTATGGTCGACAACCTAAACCTTGTGCTTGAAGTTGTAAACCCTACATTCAAGGATGATATCTCTAAATGGGAATGCATAGTTCCTGTTGCTCCAACAAATTCACATTGGTATGAATCTTTTAAACGCAATACAATATTAATTGATTCATTCGACTCACATTATGTATTTATTTCATACATGCAGTGCCCTGTCCGGTTATTTGGTTTTTAATTACATGCACTCATTGTGCGATGGAAAACTATATTTTCCCATACCCAACGTAAGTATTGACACTATGCTTATTTGTATACACATTGCACATGCAACTTGTTACAACAGTGTTGTATAATGCATATGTAGGATGGTTTTCAGCTGAGGAAGCAATTTTTGGTGCATCTTTTAAAGTATGATGAGAACGAAGCTCAAAACAATATCCCATACATTGAACGAAGCATCATTGATCACATCTATAGATGGACCTTCATTGCTTCAAAAGCTGGACCTTCAAGACATGCTTAGTTGCGGTTATTAAAATATATTTTTGTAACAGTTATTATACAATTATTATGTGACAGTGAATTTTATGCGAAAACATGTTTCTGGATCATGTGTAAATAATGAATCATGTAACGGACTAACATGTTGGATAACCACAGTGGGTGAGAATACCTATTCCAACATACATCAAACCAGTTGGTGGGAACTCCCGAGAATATCACTTCTAACTTCTCCCATGGGGTCAAGAAAACTGATTCCACTGAAAACATAGAAACAACCATCAACATTTCTTCCAAGTAAAATTTGCATGGTAAACATAAGATACAAGACTGCTATCACTCATGCTCAGACCGAGCTACATCGAATCTCCAGGTGAAAGACAAATCTCTACTTCTCTACTTATACTATTAAACAATCAAACATATTCTTCACTATGCCCACCCAAATAAACGTACACGGGAAAAGCAAGACAAACTACAACCCCAAGATTAGGCATCTAACCGTCCACATAAAACTCAGGCCCCACCTGTGTGCATTTAGCAATTTAGAATAGCGGACGAAACTCTGCCATCGATCGAACAGTTCCACCTCCACGCAAACAAAAAGATCAAGCCAATCAACTACAGAAAAATAGCCACAATTATGGCAATTGATATGTCCGCCTCACAACAAACAGCTAAACTTACGGGAATCAACTCAATCTTCCTGCCTTTGCCCACCCGGACGTACATCGCAGCCGCCATGTGCAGACTATCCTCTTGTGCACAATATGTGACCAGTTCCATCCCAGTTAATCTCGGCGTCTTTCTTCGATGTCGTCGTCCAAACGCAATTGCAGTGAGACGTCGGCGCTGCCAAGCCACTGTTGCGCCATCGCCGTCCAGCGAGTGTTGGCCGTCGCCGCCTTCCGCAGCCGACGGCGTCGGTGCCAACCAAGTCCTCAGCCAGCGCACCTGCCTGCACAAGGGAAATTCTATTTAACAAATATGTGTGTACTTCATTGCTTCCCTAATCCCTGTCAAATTTCCATCTTCATAACAATGTTCTTCACTGTTTTGCATATTTACAACAGTATGCTGATCAATGCATATTTTTTGGGCAAACCATAATAGATCTACCTCCTGTGACTTCAGCATGAATCTTAACGGTGCATCAAACTGGAGCCCTCCATCATATTGTTTTAACAGTATAGTAATCGAATCTGTATGACTGAATGAATAAAACCATGTATGATCTATTTGTAACCCAGTCCAAGAGAGAGGAGAAGAAAGTCCCAGTCCAAGAATATGAAACCAACTCATTTGTTTTAACAATATAGTATTCAAATTTGTTTTAACATTCAGGCTCTATGGATGAATCTGTGTCGACTTGGCATGTAAATGGACCTATTCAGGACATAGTCAAACTTAGCATGTAAATGATGTATTAAGGACATAGTCATTCTCTTTTTGATAGTTCTTGCAGGGTTTTGGTCAAGGAAGTGAAATACCTGGACTGGGTTTTTCTTCTCCACTATTAAGTTCCCCATGATGTGCATTTTCTTCCCGGGCAAGACTGCTTGTAGAACATCTAAAAAGGATAGAATAATGTCCCTCGAGAAAATATGGTGGTAACTGGAACAAGGCAGCGTTCAAATGATCCGAACAATAAAGTCATGATTTTCAACACACAAAAAAGGCAACAACAGATTTATGACTGAAACAAGTGTAAATCCTAGCAGACCAGGACCTCTGTTATCTAAATAGAAGAATAAAAGGGCCTTAAGAGCCCTTCCGGGCATATGTTGCACCGGTCACCTTATCCAATAGTGCATCTAACAACGAGCTTTCTGGAAACTTGATGGTGTTTAGGAAATTATACAATACTACAAGCCGAACGATGTAAGAATGCTCAGTGCAGCTCGGAGATAACTAACAATAAGCTGCAATTGTTCATGCCGTTTTTAACTACAAAGGAAGTGTCCGCAATTAAGAATACTGTAGTACCAAATGAGAGTAGATGACATCATAATTAAGGGTCTTTGTCATCAGCAGACTACTCACCCATCATGTCAACCTACAATAGCAAAGCACGTCTCCAAGTTGTTTTAGCAGACTTTGAAACAAACACATTAAATTTAACAAAATAGACAATTTGATGATAGCTAATTCTCTCAAGCAATTATTTCAGTCAAAGTTCAGTATGCACACAACTATGTTCAGTTCACGCAAGATTTAGACAAAAGCAGTCACATATACTTATCCTAATGGGGATCTCAGATTCCTCGCCGTCTACGAAGTACGCTGAGCAGGGGGTACCCATGGACGGACGCGGCGGCGCTCATTGTTGCTGGGACGGCGCGAAGTAGGAAGCATCGACGGCCTCCTCCAGCCGCAGTCGAGGTGGGGAGCCTCTGCCGGATCCCTCCAAGGCTGCTCGGTGGTCGGTGCCGACGATCCGTTGGAGGCAAAGCTCATCCATGGCGGCCGGAGCGGAGCCGTGGCTGCGGACTAGGCTGGTGGCGGCGAACGGGTCCGTTGCGGGGCTGGAGAGCGATGGGGAAAAGGGAAGCAAGGTGGAAGCCATAGGCGGCAGATCCGGGCTGCGTGAAGAGAGGTAAGGGAAGGGCGGCCGCCATGGACCGGCGCAGCGGCAGGAGGGGGTGGAGGGGCATAGATCAGCGGCTGGGGAAGGGCGGCCGCCATGGACCAGGCAGGGGTGGGTGTTCGTCTCGCCGCCGGTGGGGATGCAGTGGAAGAGGGGCGGTCGTGTTCTGTGAGGGAGAGAGGAGCTTATCCGCCTGTGTCTGTGTAGTGAGGGAGTGGAGTGTTTGCTCCGGTTGTCCAATTTCTTTGTTTATTTACGGCAAGTGTTTACAAATCTGGTTCGGTTCGTATGTTAATGGTTGATCTCGAGGCCAACTCCAACGCACAATCCTAAACGGACGTCTGTTTTCTTCAGATTTCTGTTTTCTCCGGATTTCTTTCGTTCGGGGTAGCAATGGGATCGTGTCCGTCTAAATTTGTGTTTGCGCCGGCAGGGCACCCAACGCGGGACGCATCCCAAACGAACAACTCGGGCCTACAGCTCACGCAACACACGCAGTCACGTCGCGCAGCGAACGTCGTCGCACCCTGCCGCCCGTTGTCATGCCGTCGTCGCCCGCGACCTCGCCACGCCGCCCGTAGAAGCATCATTGTCGCACCCTGCAGAGCCCCGTGTACGTCGCGCCGCCCGCTACCGCGCCAGCATGCACGCCCCGCCGCCCGCAGCACCCGCCGTCACCCTGTCGCTCCTCGCTAGAGCGTCGGCCCGCCCGCAGCCTTCTCGCCTTGCTCCAGCCACGTCCCGCGCCCGGTCTGGGAATGGAGCAGAACGAACGCGTCCGGGACAAAAAATGGGGATGCTCGCACGCGTTGGGACGATGCATGTGTCTGTTTATCCCCAAAGGACGCGGACGGACAGGATTGGGTCTAGCGTCGGAGTCGGCTTGAAGGTTTTATAATATCTTATCATTATATTTATTCTATGTTGTATTATTATTTGAATTTTAACTCTAATGTATTACTTAATATGATCATATGACATATTTCAAGACAAAATTAGCTGTCAGTGGACTCGAAACTGAATGATGATAATGTAAAAATCGACACTGATCCCACGGATTGTGTGATTCTGGATAGACTCCCTAAGAATTTACCTACATCAAAACATCATCAAACCTTGAGCTTAACTTGGCAATAGTTTCTTCTTTCACCATCTTGTGCACCAACATGCTTGATGATGTCCCTTTGTTGTAGTAAGCCACATTTTTTGAGATCATTTTGTGTTCTAGCTAATATACTCTTGTGTTATTAAAATTGACATAACTGCGATTTCACAAGAGTGACGGGAAAAAGCTATAATCATTATCATATTAGTTTAAATTTGAGACAAATAAGGAACATACTAAAGAATGATGAAGACATGGATGATGATTGCTTTAATATTGTTGTGCGTATATTAGCATAGCACGGCGTCTAATTTGTTGGAGACATTCCAGTTCACTACATGGTTGTTTGGTTTCTAATTTCATACACTCATGATGCGATGGTGGGCTACATTTTCCATTACATAGGGTGATTATTTACACCATAGTCATTTCTATATACATTGCACGTAGTATTATTTTTTAAATAACAATGATGTATAATGCATATGTAGGATTATATTCGACTGAGGAGGCAAATTTTGGACATGTTTTGAAGTAAGGGAATGAAGCTCTAAACAATATCTTAGCCATGGAACGAAGCATTCAGATTGCATCAATACACGAAACTTTAAGAGAGAATCATCGTCAAAGAACAAATAGTAGATATTGTTTCTTAGTTGTTTTTTCTAAATATTTTTGTAACTAATTATAATACATTTATGTGACTGTGAATTTATGTGAAGACATGTATTCGGATTCACGTCGTGGGCACGAGACACGTTTAAATGCTTCGGCAAAGAACTCGCCATACAAGAAACAAGATTAAAATTGTTTTATTATAGACTAGATACGTGCGTTGCACGTGCACGCTTACTAGTGCCAACAAACCACACACGTTTCCTTCGTCAATGGAGGTGTGTGTGGGGTGTGTGTGTGGGGGGGGGGGGGATAAGCTACAGCCCGGCGTTGCATTAGGGCAACCGCAACGGCGTGCACCAAAACGCCTACAAATGTTCAGGCGGCATGGTCCGGACACTTTTGATCATATATACCGTTGTACATCGAACGTCCACGGTCCGGCCCGGACATTTGAAATACCGTAAATCAAAAGTAAGCTGGAGAGGATTGCGGGTGTCCGGACATCACCACGTAGGCAACCCGACACCCCCGGAGTACCCAGCCAAAACGGAGGCAAAGCCTGCCCATTTGGACAAATCAACAAGAGGCCACCGACAAGTGTTGAATCCGATGACCAAGCCGTGCGGCTCTCCAAGAGCTCGTTAGTTTTTTGTTGCTTTATGTTCGTTGGTCAATTGGTCAGATATGTTCTATACGTTGGTCATATAGGCGGATATGCAAGCTGTTGATCATGTATTCTCATTCTAGGTCATCTGTCCGTGCACATTGTTCATTTAAGACGGAGCAAGATCACTTGCTCTTCATGCATTGTTCGTTAAGATTGAATGCGCACCGCAAGTGGCTCAATGCTGGCAATAGTTCAGTCAAGACCGCTACCATTGCTAATGCACATGAAGATGGTGATCTAACAAAAGGATGGCTCGGAACCAGAGGAGGAGGAACATGAAGATGGTGTTCCAACAAAAGGCCGGCTCGAAACCGGAGGAGGAAAACTGAGAACGGACGGCGACCAAGATGAGAGGGATACGATGACATCATGGCGAACGAGGAGGCATGTGTCAAGCGCAATAACGTGGAAGACGAAAAGAAGACCGAGAGGTTTGGCAAGTTCATGGAGGTGCAACACAAGAGGATCAAGGTCCAAGAGAAGAAGGTTAATGCCATGATGTGGAGCATGAAGTTGTAGGACATGGACCTATCGTGCTAGCATGAAGCGCTAGGCGGAGGGTGCAGAGGAGCTGGCCGAAGAGTGAATACTAGCCCTCCACGGGCGACAACACTGACCGACTTGGCCCAACAGACCTCGATCATGGATTTCGATAGCGTGCACGGTTAATGGAGGAGCTTGGGTTTGAGGTGGCGCCGGCATGATCCTTCTCCTTCTTTTCTTTTTGCACTAGCCTTTTGATGTGCTTTCCTCCTCTGGAGGGTTACCTCTTCTGATCAATGAATTTGACAGTTCTCCCTGCGAATATTCAAAAAAAAACACTGGGAAACTGTCGCTGAGTTTCTTGGTGCCCGCTGCAAGCGCGCGGTGACGCCGATGACTGAGCTGTGCAAGGAAAGCATTGGATGGGCCCTGCCTGATTCCTCTTCGTTCTTCTGGCAAGGTCCAGGCACCGCACGCATCTGGAGGAATTTTAGCCGACAAGAGAAATGCAGCTCAAGAAACGACATATCCGTCGGAGATGATCGGAAACCCCTATACATCATCAGTACAAACACCAACTAGACGCTCCCACTAGGCAAATATCCAATTTCAACATCATTCATTTCACAGCCAAGCACCGCCTTCTAGAACTAGCATCAGACACATTACAGCAGCCTTGATCACAGACCAAAAAGAAAGCAGCATCCCAGCAAGAATTGAATTGCAGCGCATATGACACGGCCAATAAGATCAAGATAAAGAGTACTCCCTCTGTAAACTAATATAAGAGCGTTTAGATCCCTACTTTAGTATTCTAAACGCTCTTATATTAGTTTACGGAGGGAGTATATATGTGCCAGTGTTCCCAACACCATGTGAGCCCGCAGTAGGTTTTCAAATATCTGGGGAGTATATATGTGCAGCACTGCATCTTTCAGTGAACAGCAGGGATTAAGGGCTTAATTCTAAGGACGATTCATACACTACTATTATTAAGAAACAAACATCACTGGGTTTAAGTTCACCCTCACAAAACTTGTCTACATTCCTGCCTTCCAATCTTCGATCAAACAGATAATGTGCCGAGCATTTAACCAATAGAGACTACCGATATATAGTGCAAAAATTCCATCCTATTTAACATGCCAAAATGCCAGTCAATTTCAAGTTTCTAAATCGAATAATGGAAGGTGTTAAAAAAGGTTCAGGGCTGGCATTCTAGTAGCGCTCTGAAGAGCTTAAATGATAGTACAATCAAAAGGCCTGCCCTAGGTTATCTCAATATCTTCGAAGAATATGCGTGCAGCACTGGAGCTTCAGCGCTAAGTTGAAGGACTAGAGTTAAGCAACAGCGACTTTTTTTGCATCCAGTGTTCTAAGGACCAGTTATCTCTACAACGCAATACCTAAACATGTTGGCAGATCAAGGGTGGTGTGCAATTATACCACTTGTTTTAACATATGTTACGGTGCTAACAACCCGCTGGTCCTAATTTTAGATCAAGCAAATGTTGCAAACACCTTTTCAGCAAATGATGAGGTCGAGAAGAACACATACTGGAAGAATGCACCGAGCTTTAACTATCAGTGTGCTACAACAATTCAATCCTATTGAACATTGCTAGAATGCCAGTCAAGTTTCTAGTTTCCAAAGCAGGGGTTCACTGCTCCGTCAAAGAAATAGTACAGACATGCAAAGCACACTAACTAGGAATGATAGATCAGGCAATCACCATTACTACCGCAAAATTGGGTGTTTATCAATTAAACGACCGACCACATATCACAGGGACACCACAGTTGCAATATCCAGCAATGGCAGGTCATATACGCAGCAGCACACTCTAAAACCAGAGAAAAACAAGCAGAAACAATCTAGCCGCATATGTTGCACATCAGGGGCAACAACAACAAACAAGGAAATTTAAGCCATGAACTCGTACCACAATATCTCAGATTCTTCAACTAAGGATAACATGCATGCATACTCATACCACCAATATCTCAGATTCTTCAACTAAGCAAAACATTGCATACTTTAACACTTGAGTACGAATGTAAGTAAAGTCTCTTCCATCATCATCTTCTTGCGTAACAACAAACGAGAGGAAAACTAGAGCAAAGGAAGAGCCTTTTTCATGGCGCGGTGGTGCCATGCGCCTACTTCTCGGAGGAGTTGGGGCCGCGCTTCTTGCCGAAGCCGACGACGGCGGTGACGAAGCGACGGTTGTACTGGATCCTCTTGTGGGCGCGGCCGCGGGGCTGCTTCTTCTTGTCCTGCTTGGCGACCTTGGGCGTCTGGCCGCGCACCTTCCCGGCACGGGCCAGCGATCCGTGCACCTTACCTGCGCAAACAGCAGCGAGCTTGGGTCAGGGTCTGAGTAAGCTACGGCGATGAAAGGGGGTCGAGAGGGGAATGGAGGTGAGGGGGTTACCCATGTCGACGGCGGCGGTGAGGCTGTGGAGCGGCGGCGGCGGAGGGTTGGAGGGCGAGTGCGCAAGGGTTTGCTGCGGCGGCGGCGGTTGTGGAGGAAGAAGGGGAACCCTAGGTGGGGGTGGGGGATTTTATATAGCAGGGCTCTTTGGGTGGGTGCAGACCCGTAGTGGACTGGGTATCATTGGGCTATAGGTACTGGACAAATGGGCCTGGGGTACACATGCTGCACTGGGTTAGTTTGGGCTCCATTACATTTGGCGTGGACTGTGAGGAGCAGTCCTCTCTTTTTTCTAGCTTTTGTTAGGGGTTACCTTTTCTTTAGGTAAACGCTTGTATCCGGCGGACCGGCTGAAAATTGCGCCGGTCGCGCACGGGCGTCACATGTACGCATCTCAAGTGGGACCGTCCACCGTTCTCCCCGACGCTCCCATCTCCTCCGCTCCTCCGCTCTGCTCCATCTCGTCTCGCACGCCGCCGACGAGATTGGAGATCCTCTGCCACCGGCGACGCGATGCCGACCGGCCATGTCCACCACCACCTTCTGTTTCTTCTATCCCTGCCATGGCTGCTCCACCAAACGCCTCCGGGGCGAGCTGCGCCTGCGGCCGCGGTGAGCCGCGCCCATGGACGCGAGGCCCTGCAGCGGCCGGCCTGCAGCGGAGCCTGTTGTATCCTCGGACTGGCGGCGATGTCCGAAGTAAGGCGTTGCAACCAGTGAGATAAGATGCTGGAACCGGCATGGAGATTTGCTTCAACCTGTGCGTTGTGCGGGGATTTGCCTCAACCGGCGAGGATGGTGGTGGGCTGCGGTAAGTTGCTTCTTTTTTGATTTTTGTTGGAAACACTTTCGTTTTTTGCTGGAATCAGTTTCTCGATTTGTTGCAACAGGAGAGGATAATGCTGGGCGCCATGACGGCGGGGGTGCCATGTTTTTTGCTACACATGATTTTTGCTGGAACCAGCCTTTTGACCTGCTGCAATCGGTGAGGATGGTGTTGGGGTTGCTACGATGGCAACACCATGACTTTTTTTGCTGAATTGATTTTTTCTTTGCTAAAACCCCCTTTTTCAGTTTTGCTGGAACTATATGAATTTTTTGTTGAAACCATGTTTGTTTTTTGCTGGAACCAAATCAATGTAATTAGCTGGAAACACATCATTTTTGCTGGAATCATATCAATTTTTTGCTGGAACCATATAAATTATTTGCTGCAACCATGTGTTCTGCTTTTCAAACCGGCGTTGCTATTTTGTTTTGCAACCGACGAGCGGCGACGGCGAGCGGCGAACTGTGGGGAGCCAGCGAGCTTCGAGGTCGCGCGGGCAAGGATCGGTGGCGTTCGTTGTTGTTTTTTCTCTCTGCATGCGAGGTAGAAAGATGGAGGGAAAAGGAAAATGACACGAGATCTGACGGTTCGGCTTTTATATCGGGTGGTTGGCAGCTGACCGGCCGAAAGGTTGGGCCGGTGCGCCGGCGCCGAATAGTGCCCTTTTCTTTAACTGGTCTTGTCTTATTTTTGGTTGCTAAGGTACTGTATGTGCCCGTGCTATTTTTTAATAGAATAAGAGGACCATAGGGGACAAATCTTGATGCAGATCAAATAGACAAAATAAAATTATGTTTTTGGTTATAAAGCACAATATAAATTTTCCAGCTATTTCCTAAATTGCTTATTGGGTTACCAAGAAGTACTATAAGATATTGATTGATATTTATTTACTTCCGAGCCATGAATTGATTTTACTATTTATTGGTTTAAAATAAAAAACAATTTATTTTATGGACCGTGTACTTATTGGGTTTTATTTGGTTATCAAAGCATGGTTTGATGAAAACCAAAAGGGGTTGAAATACCAGAAAAATACCTTGGAGGCTGACAGCTTTAATGAAGGGGTGATGGGGGAAAAACCAAAGACGTGTTCGATTGCTTGCATCCATCCCAACCAGGCCCGCTCGGAATTTTTTTGGCATGTTTGGTTGGCTGGGTCGCATCAAAATGTTGGCCCGCACGAAACCTTAAACACCCTGGGGCCTAGCTCGGGGGTAACGATCGTTTTTTCCACATCAAGGCCCGAGCAATGCAACTCGTGGCATGTGGGCAACAGAGCATGCATGCAAGGAGGCAGTCTCAAGAAGTTGTGTTGTTTCTTGAAGCGGCGACATAGTTACCCTCACCTTCCCACATCGCTCTCTCTTTCCTCTCTCCACTCTTCCCAATCTCACACCGACGGTAATGAGCAGCAGAGCGACAAACTACAAGGTGAGCACCAACGTCGATCACCAGCTTCACCAGCGCACCGACAGGACTTCGACAACGGCGGTAATCCCTTGTCCTCAATTCGTTGGATGAAAATTTGATCGGGAGAAAACTAAGTGAAAACTGAAACCTTAGGTTCATTATAAGGAGTAGAACATTATTCTTTCAGTTTTTTTGTTGTTTGTTTTTTCTTTTATTTTTACTTCAACTTTAAAATTTTCTTTTCTCAAATTAATGATATTTTTCAAAATCGTGAACTATTTTAAATTTGTAAGTTTGTTCCAAGTCGATGAATGTTTTTCCAAATTATTGATTTTTAAAAATAAATCACGCTTAATTTTTTGAAATCTTGAATACTTAAGTTCTATAGACATACAACAACAATTTTGAAATTTATGAATTTTTTCAAAATTCATCAATCATTCAAATCCATGAACATTTTTTAAAATTTGGGAGCAATGTTGTAATTAAAAGAACATTTGTAAATTTATTGAATCGGCGACCATTTTTTGAATATTAGGAATAATTTGTGGAAACTCCAAAAGAAAATTAAATATATAAAAAAATCGAAACCTTGATTTTTTTCTAATTCTTCATTATTTTTGAAAATAGGGAACATTTTTAAAAATCCAATACCATCTTTCAAATTTATAAGCACTCCTTTCAAATTCATAATATTTTATAAATTTGTATTATTTCTTAAAAAAATAAATTGTTTACTGTCATCTATACTTTTTAAAAATTTGTGATCATTTTAAAATATCTCATTTAGAAATAATTTAAGCCATTTTATAAAAAAGCAAAAATACATGAAAGAACACAAAAAAACTAAGAAAAAAACAGGGATGCCCCACTCGGCAATGGGTGAGCGCCCAGGCAGAAAGCGCGCTGGAGTGTGCATTTTATATCTCGCTTATAGAAAGATCAACATACGTCTTGCTGAATTTTTTGGCCCCACTTGTAGCTACTAAGCTAGCCCATTTCCATCTTTTCTTTCTCATTCGCTGGTTCCCTGTGTTTCATTCGCTGATTCCCTTTGTTTCATTCGCTAGGCTTTTTGCGGGCTCTGCTGCAGCCATTCGGTGCTGGTCATAGAAGGAATGCTGGATCCGTCTGTGTTGGAAGTGTTGGATTGATCTCTCTTCCAATGGGCCCAACGGCTCATTGGGCCCTTGACCCACACCTTGATCGGGGGCGTCCAGCCTAAGCAAGGCTGGTGGGCCCCTGTCGCGTAGTGCTATAAAGAGGAGGTGGGGACCAGGGCACAGGGTACGAGGTTCGTCACCGACACTGTTCCCCACTCCTAACCCTATCCGATCTAGAGGGAGGCACTGAAGC
Organism: Triticum aestivum; assembly: GCF_018294505.1. Lineage (NCBI taxonomy): Eukaryota > Viridiplantae > Streptophyta > Magnoliopsida > Poales > Poaceae > Triticum > Triticum aestivum. The sequence continues at coordinate 36,058,276 of NC_057813.1, read as the reverse complement.
GATGGGAAGCTCCACCGCCGCCACTCACGCACTCTCTGCCATCACCGCCGTAGCCATCCACCATGGCCATTTCGGCGTGTTCATCCACCTATGGTAAAGGTAAACCACTGCAAATCATTGATCTAATCTAGCCTAGTGATCCACAACATCTATCAATGGTATCAGACAAGGCTAGGATCTAGATTGTTTTCGGTACAAAGAAATCACAGAAAAAAGATCACCCCAAGAACCCTAACTCTAACAGAGAAAGAGGGAAAATAACTCGTCAAAAAAAAGTTGCGCCACCGCAAGGACGCGCAGTTCCTCTCGATCCGGATGGGCATCGGCAAACCGAGTCGTTCGAACGAAGAACACAACCCCATTGGGGCAAAGAGCACAACCAACAAGCCGTTTGATGGCGACGCGTTCACCCTAGAGGTGCTCGCGCACGCCGACAAAGGGGTCAGCGGGGGCGCCGCATCTGGAAACCGCCGTCACTCGCGTGAAGGGGAGCAGAGGAGGCTCGGCTCGCACTGCTCGCGTCTCTCTCGCGCTGGGGTGGTGGTGGATGGAAAGAAGAGAGGGAAGGGGAACAAGAGCAGGCTCGCGCGCAGCACTGGCCGCTCGATGCCGTCGCCAGCGGCAGGGCAGAGACTCGCCGGTGGCCTTGTAGGACAGGAGTAGAAGATGGCTCCGCCGCGCCCTTATCTCTCTCCAACTCTGAAAAAGAAAGAAGGGGAAACAGAAGGGGCTTGCGCGCCGCGGCGGTGCGTCGCCGTTGCCGGCACCAGTGGCCGGCGAGGCCCGTAACCCTCGATAAGGGAGAGACAAAGGGAAGGGGAGCAGATGGGGCGCAAAGGGAGTGCCGCTCTCTGACAAGGTCTGAATTTCCCCAGCCCGATAATTAGTCGAACTAGCCCCGATTATATTGATCCAGCGGAAGAAAAAGTACAAATCAGGGATATAGATCGAGGATCGACCAATTTCTACCAAGTATATCTAGGGTTCTACAGATAGTCTAGCTATTACAACTTGGAGAAGGGGGAAAGATGATGACACAGATCCTAGCCGGAGGGTTAAGTAGTCGGCGAGTAGGTGGCCTCGCACGTGAGTGTTGTAGCAATCACGGCGTGACGACAACGGCTGGAAAAGGAATAGCGTTCCGTGAGCGATGCCAGCCATTGATCTTCACGCGTCCATCTCATTGCAGTCGTTGATTTCCCAGGCATGCAGCTCCTCATCCGCGACTTCTTCTTCAGAATAAGTGTCTTCTTCTTCAGTTAACTATTCCTGGTTGAGAGGGTCCTGGCAACTGCCACCTCTTGAAGATGATCCTAGTCCTCGAGGATCTGTGGATGGAAACCACGAGCGAATAGTGTCATTGAAGAATTCTGGAAAAGTGGACTTGATGAAGTCGGTGTCTTCCCATGTTGCTTCCTCTGGAGACATGTTCAGCCATTGCACCAGCCAATGTGTCACTAGCCGATGGGGTCTTGGGACTGCTCGAGTCTCCAGAACTGTCACAGGTGCTACATTGATCTTGCCGGTTGGATCCACCAAGGGAAGGTCAGGGGCTGGAATTGCTTTAGGTCCCAAGTGTTGTTTAAGCTGACTGGCATGAAATACATTATGTATTTGTACTCCTGCTGGCAGTTGTAACTTGTAAGAAGAATTTCCAATTTTCTGTAACACTCTGTAAGGTCCATAAAATTTGGTGGCCATATTTCAGTCCTGTCCTGATATCAAAAGCAACCAATCTACAAGCTTGCATTTTCAAATAAACCATACCTCCTTCCTGGAATTGTCTGTCACTTCTGTTTCTATCTGCATACTTTTTCATTCTCTCCTGTGCTATTTGCAAATTGTGTTTGAGCTGTTGTTGTATACTTTCTTTCTGCTCTAGAAAGGTTTTTGCTTCAGTATCTATAGGACCAGGTATAGAAACCTCCCCAATTTGAGGAGGAGGAAACCCATATAGACATTGGAATGGGGTGAACTTAGTAGCTGTATGGTAGGATGTATTAAACCACCATTCTGCTAAAGATAACCAGGAATACCATTTCTTGGGCTCATTGAAAGCCATGCTTCTCAGATATGCTTCCAAGCACTGATTAACCTTCTCTGTCTGCCCATCAGATCGAGGGTGATGAGTTGTGCTCATGTTGAGTTTGACTCCCAATGATTTGAACAGTGCCTACCAAAAGTTGCTTGTGAAAATCCTATCTCTATCAGTTACTATGGATACTGGCAGTCCATGTAATTTGAAGATGTTGTTGATGAATGCTTGGAGAACAGTATTGATAGTGAAGGGGTGGGACAGAGCAATGAAGTGTGAATATTTGGTAAATCTGTCCACTACTACTAAGATCACATCTTTGCCTTGTGATTTAGGTAGTCCTTCCACAAAGTCCATGGAAATATGTCTCCAGGCCATGTCAGGTATCGGGAGGGGATCTAATAGTCCAGGGTAGTGACGGTGTTCTCCTTTAGCTCTTTGATAGACAGGACAATATTTAATGAACTCTTCCACTGATTGCTTCATGTTTGGCCAGTAAAAGATTCTCTTAAGTCTGTGATATGTAGCTCTAATTCCTGAATGCCCGCCCATGGGAGAAGAATGAAAAGTTTCAAGCAATTGCTGTTGGAAACTGTGGTTAGTCCCAATATAAATCATGTTTTTATATCTGATAACTCCAGAATGATAGGAGTAGTGAGGAAGCTCTGAAGAACCAGTAGTGAGCTGAGCTATTAGGTTTTTGCATTTTTCATCAGATTTATAAGAATCTTGTATCTGTTTAGTCCAGCTTGGCACTGCTACAAAAAGGGACAGGAGGCGAGGTTGTCTGGATAGAGCATCAACAGCTTTGTTTTCCTTGCCTCTTTTGTACTCAATTGTGTAAGTGAACTCTAGCAACTTGAGCATGAGTTTATGTTGTACTCCCTCAGAAATCCTTTGCTCTATAATGAACTTGAGGCTCTGGTGATCAGTTTTGATGATCAGAGAAGAGCCAAGAAAGTAGTGTCTCCATTTTCTAAGAGATTCCATGATTGCTATGGCTTCTTTTCCATATGTTGACAAAGCAGCAACTTTAGGACCCAAGGATTTGTTGTAATAAGCAATGGGTTTATGTTGTTGCATGAGAACTGCTCCAATGCCAGTGCCAGATGCATCACATTCTAATTCAAATGGAATTGAGAAGTTGGGAAGGGCCAATACTAGTGTAGTAGTGAGACTGTGCTTCAGTTGTTCAAAGGCCATAGTCTGTTGTTCAGTCCAGAAGAAGGAATACTTCTTTAAAAGGTTGTGGAGTGGTCTGTAAATCAACCCATAGTCCTTAATGAATCTCCTATAGTAACCAGCCAGTCCCAAGAAACTCCTTAGTTTAGTGATGTTTGTTGGAAATGGCCATTGCTTGACAGCTGATATTTTTGCAGGATCAGTTGCTACCCCTTGGGCAGAAAGGGTGTGTCCTAGATATTCTACAGAAGATGTTGCAAATGTGCATTTGGAGTAGTTCAGGAAAAGGTTGTTGTTCTTAAGGATTTCCATGACCAATGCTAAGTGCTCCTTATGGTCTTCCAGATTCTTGCTAAAAATCAGGATATCATCAAAAAATACCAGAACAAATTTCCTGAGATATGGAGCAAAGAGCTTGTTCATGAGTGCTTGGAAGGTAGCTGGGGCATTGGTCAACCCAAAGGGCATGACCAGGAATTCATAATGGCCTGAGTATGTTCTGAAAGCAGTTTTATGCACATCCTCTGGTTTCATCCGGATTTGATGATGGCCTGATTTCAGGTCCAGTTTGCTTAACACAGTTGCTCCATGTAGCTCATCCAATAGATCCTCTATCACCGGGATAGGAAATTTGTTTTTCACCGTTTGGGCATTCAGTTTCCTATAGTCAATAGGAAGTCTCCAAGTACCTCATTTTTTCCTGACTAATATTGCTGGTGAAGCATAAGGGCTCATACTGTGCTGAATTATGTGTCTGTTCAACAGGAGCTTAATTTGCTGTTCCATTTCATTTTTCTGCAAATGAGGAACTCTGTATGGTCTGACATTGGGAGGTGTGGAATTTTCTTTGAGAGGGATAGCATGGTCACATTCTCTTGAAGGTGGTAATTCAGTTGGTTCATTGAACAACTCCTTGTATATGTTTAAAACTGGTAAAATTTCTGCTGCAGGTTTGAGAACTTCTTGCACTGTAGGCTCTAGAGGAGGGTTGATGTGTGTCATGTAATGCAAGCTCATAGTGAAACCCACAGCTCCTTTAGAGCACATCTTCTCTAGCTTTTCAGCAGATATTAGCTTAGGAGCTTCACTTATAGTGCAGTCCACAAATGTCACTAGCTTGGTTTTGTCCTTGTTGAGAGTGACTGTTCTTTCTTCAAAGTCTAGTGATATAGGGCCGTGCTTTTTGAGTGTAACACATCCCAGTACTACATCATATCCTTGAAGATCCAGTACTGTGAGGTTGTTTGAAAATGTTTCATTTCCTATTCTGAAACTTGCATTTGGTGCAAGAGCTCCAGAGTTCAATGATCCTCCCCAGCTACTTTTACTCTCTTTGTGGGTGTGTTTAAGAGAGAACAATTGACCTTAAGAGCGAATTTCATGTCAATAAAGGTATTGGTACTACCTGTGTCAACTAGTGCCACTCCTCGTTTGCCCCCAATCATGATCTGAACTGCTAATGTTCCTTCAGAAGTGTTGCCCGAAAGTGCTTGTGCAGAAATTTTCATGCATTTGTCAGAACTATCAAAGATTTGTCCTTTAGCAGCTAAAACTACTAGTTGTGCTTCTTCCTCTTGGGACATTTCTTCACTTTCATTTTCACTGGCAATAGCATGAATGCTTGGATCTTGCTTACACTTGTGTCATGGAACCCATGGTCCATTACATCTCCAACAAACACCAGGTTTCCTAGTTGCTGGGGCTGCTGGTGGAACTTGGATGTTTGTAGCTGGGGTAGCTGGTGTTTTGTTCTGAGTATTATGAAATTGCAACTGCTTGTCCTGTTGTGTTACGTAAGCTTGGTATTTAGCTTGAATACCACTCTCAAAATCCTTGTCCATCCAGTAAGTTTGTGTGAGAATTTTGGGTCTCTGTGGTCTCAGGTTGCATCTGATTGTGGGTTTCAGTCCATTGATGAAGCTCACAACATAGTAGTGTTCTTGCAGGTAGGGATGCTCATCTCTGACCACAACCATGGTCTCCTCAAACTTATCAATGTAAGCTGCAACTGTCAATGTTCCTTGCCTCACACTGTGGAACTTTTCTAATATTTCATAGATACTGGAATCTGCAAAGCGATCACATATCATTCTGCAGAAATCTTTCCAAGGAATGGCATAGTTTTCCAACTGTGCACTTCTGACCTAGTTGTCAGCTCGTCTAATGAAATAAGTTAAGGACAAGTCGACCTTGCATTCGTCAGGAACTTGAGCCAGCTAGAAATACTTGTTCACTTGTCTGATCCAGCCCAGAGGATTATCACCGTTGAAAGAAGGAAAATCAATCTTAGGGCCCTTGGAGATGTTCCTCAGAAACTGAGTAGCACGTTCAGATCTGTGCTGTTCATGCGTGATCAGGGGAGTATGCAGATTTCGACTGTTGTTCTGCTTGTTTTAGGTGTGTCTGTACTAGTGCTTCTACTTGTTTTTGCAGATCCTGCACTATGATCTGTTGGTTGGGGACAGAGTCTTGTCTCTCTGCTGTGTTGCACAATGAGGAAGGCAAATCAAGGTTGGGAGGGCGGGTATTTTCACCTTGCATTTGCCTCAGAAGAGCAAAGACCTCAGTCTGAACCTTGGAATTGTTCTTGACCAGTGTTTCCACCTTGCCGACCTGGGTCTCCAAGGTTTCTACCTTGGACAGGCAGGTGTTGATTTCTTCTACTTGGTCTTGGATCTGACCCTGCTTGTGCGTCATCACCGTGACTTCAGCGCGAAGAATGTCAAGTTCCTCGGAGATCTCCTCCATATGCTTGGTACGCGAAGGAATGGTGGAATCACTCGCGGCTCCGGAATTTTACCACGGGAAGGACCCGGAACCCTTGCTAGTGATCACCCCGACCGGTCGCCAACAGTGGAATTTTACGAAGCCGAAACCCAACCAGTGCAGCCTCGATCTGAATTCCGCCGAGATTGGACTGGCTACTGATACCAATTGACAAGGTCTGAATTTCCCCAGCCCAATAATTACTCGAAATAGCCCCGATTATATTGATCCAATAGAAGAAAAGGTACAAATCAGGGATACATATCGAGGATCGACCAATTTCTACCAAGTATATCTAGGGTTCTACAGATAGTCTAGCTATTACAACCTGGAGAAAGGGGAAATATGATGACACAGATCCCAGCCGGAGGGGTTAAGTAGCTGGCGAGTAGGTGGCCTCGCACGTGAGTGCTGTAGCAGTCATGGCGTGACGGCAACGACTGGAAAAGGAACAACGTTCTGTGAGCAATGCCAGCCGTTGATCTTCACGCGTCCATCTCATCGTAGTCGTTGATTTCCCAGGCGTGCAGCTCCTCATCCGCGACTTCTTCTTTAGAATAAGTGTCATCTTCTTCAGTTAACTGTTGTTGGTGACAGGGTCCTGACACTCTCTCTCTCACTCTGCCACGGGATGGAGGAGAAAAGGAGGGAGAAAGAAGGGGAAAGGGAGCTCACAGTGGCACGGCGCGGGTGGCCTTTCGGTGCCGGTGATTGGGGCGAAGCCCCTGGTTCCCGCAGTCGACAAGAGAGACATGAGGGCGACGCGAAACGAAAGAAAAGCTAGGGTTCGGGATCGGGGGCTCTCCCCAGTTTTGATCCAACAAAAAGGGTGTCGGACCGTCCGATCTGATCGGACGGCCACAAGCGAAACCCTAGTAGCAGACCGTGCCAGTGGGATGAAAGCTTGCGTGGGCCGAGGAGCTCGGGCGGGCGAGCGGCGCTCGCCCAATAGGCCGCTGGACTGGGCCGGTTTCGGCCCGAAGTGGCCCGCACGGTGCACCTAGTCCAGGCTGGGGCGCGACTGCTGTGCAGTTTTGGGCTAATTACAGTACATTTTTTCCATTCAAAATAATTCGAAGATTTTTTTTGTTTAGAGAAAAGTAAATGTAATGTTTGTGAACAAAAAAAAGTTCATGAATTTATTATTCATGTTTTCCACTGCAAAATAAATAAAAGTGCTCTTTTAAAAGAAAAAGAAAGTTCTTCTAAATAGAATATTGTAAAGTTTCCACTGCAAAGTAAAAGTTTTATCCTCCAATTAAATTGGAACCAACGGAAAAATTTAATTGGAAGAACAGTTTTTGAGAGAAGTTCTTTCACTTGTGGGTGAAATCTAGCTTCTGCTATGACAGTAGAAAAATATTTGATTAAAGTTTAATTATGGTATTGTTATTTTCTGACCAACGTTGAAGATGACAATATTATAATTCAATGAGTCTTATATTTAAAAGTTCAAATCTCTGATAAATGTTATATCAAAGTGACCAATTTTTAGAGAATTTGATAAAGATTGATAAATGTATATTGCTAGTTTTCCGCTACAATAAAGTTGATAATGATGATTATTTTCTTAGCAGAGTTACTTAATAGAAATTTTATCATCACATTATTTATGAGTTATATGCGTTATTTCCATTTCTGCCCAACGGTGATGTGGAATTAATGTAGAAAGGTGATGTTTTATTTTATTCTGCCACAACGGTGATTTAGAATATAAAAGAAAGTTTCAAAAGTTTAATGTGCATATTTTTTTAACCAGACCAACGTAGGGTTATTTTTATGCTCATTATTGTTGATTATTGGCTAAGTTTTCTCAGACTAAAAGTTTTCCATGCTCTTATTCATGAAAGCGAATGGTTGTGTACTTGTGACACGAAAGATGACCAAGAAAGGTAATAATGTGAGGGAGTATGTTCTCTCTAAAGAATGGCTTCAAAAGAAAAGAATTCTTGGATTCATTGAGAGTCTTGGTTGACGAATGTCTTTCATGTACTCTCTATGAAGAAGATTTTTCAGTCAACATGATTTGAGATGAAACAAACAACATGCGTGTTTAATTTGACCAACGTCGGATCAAGCATGTGTGTCAAAGAGCATTCAGATTTATTTCTGAATTTGATGATTGAATATGCAGTTAAAAGAGCCAATTTCGGCATGTATGTCCCTTACAAGGAATTACCCGCATAGCGGGAAAAGATGATTATGATAAAACCCGCATGGCGGGAAAAGTCTGGGAAAATACGTGCGTAACGGGGTAAAGTTGACATAGTATTATGTCAAAAATCCTGTATGGCGGGAGAAATTTTGGCAAAGGACTTATCTTGTATGACAGGAGAAAGATATGATGACTCATGTGCTTTTAATGTGTCCCACTCCGGGAAAAAAGTATGGAGTAGCTATTATGCTTTCCTAGTATCGATCGTACACCTTATGTGTAACGGTCATTAAACACTCAATACAAAGAGAATAAAAGTTACAGACGAACCTAAAGATAAGAATGATATGCAAGTGTGACTTGCAAAAGTACTAATGGTAAAGAACTCTGTTGAGTTTCTGAAATGGAATAAGGAAAAAGTACTCCCATACCAGTTAACAAATAACTTCATTACGTATGATGTAATCAGATAAATGAAGTGGATAATCAAAATTTCCTCAATTCACAAGAGTTGTGAATGGTTTTTCAAAATTGTGGCAGAAAAGTTCTTGCCACATTTCGAGGGGGAGAAAGAAATATGAGATATCCATTCATGAAGAATGTGATCGTCTGGGGAGTATGACGGTCATAATAATACCCCTAAAGAAAAGAAATAGTTGTATTCCTGGATCTTTTACATTTTCGAAAGCAGACTAAGGAATACTAAAATGGTGCTTAAAGTGTCATAAAGAATAAAGTTTTAACAGAATAAACCCAAATAATAAAGTTTAAAGATACGCCATTTTTAGTGAAGATGGAGTAATCTGGGGGAGCATGTTGTATGACCTATACAACACCTGTTGTTAGCTCTATAAAGGAGGAATGAGTAAATATGGATCTTATGATATAGGACCCTGTAAAAGCTATTGGCTCTTGGCAATGAAAGACTATAGAATTAATTGCTGCTTGGCAATAACAGAGCAACAACATCCCCATATGAAAGCAGTACCAGTACCTAGATGAGAAAATCAGATATGTCTGATGACTATAAAAGTATAAAGTCTATGTTAGAGAAATTAAAATTAGGGGTTGATCCCAACTCATTTAAATCTCAATTGAGTTTTTGAGAAGTGTTTGCTTATCTAAACAATAAGAGACTATGTGAGATGAAATGAAATTGGTGAATCCATACGATGTTTGGGACTCATGAGTAATTTCCAATGGAGCCAAAACAATAGGCTGTAAAGAATCTACAAGGATAATGTGACTCCAAAGGAAATATGTAAAGGTGTAAAACGCGACTTAAATCGAAAGGTTTTTGCATGTTTTACACTGAATAGATTACAATGAGTGTTGGTAGCACATCATGATCTGAGTTACATCAGATGAAATATGTTATGATTTGAGTTACATCAAATGAAAGTAAAGAACAGAGGGGATACTGCCTGAAGAAGTCTTTTATGGACTAAAGCAATCAAATGTTGTTTTGGTTAAAGAAAATGAGAGGACAATTGTGTTTGTATAAAGTTATAGAATGGGAATTTCATTTCCTAAATCTTGTACATGCGGATAACATTATACTTGTTAGTAGTGATGTTAATTTGACTGCAGGAGGAAAAGAATTCCTTGTCCTCAAAGTTCAAAAGAATGTTCTTGGTAGAATGTCTCTCATTATAAGGATCGAGATTCACCGAGAAAAGAATAAAAGGGGTATTAGGAGTGTCGCATGGGCATGCTAAGGAAAGTTTTTAAAGTATGCATGTGAGAAAACCTACGCTTGTTCTCATAGTAAAGGGTAATGATTTGGGGAACTTTAATGTTCCAAAAGTGAATACATAAATAGAACTTTTGAAATATACAGCTAATCCACAATTGTCGCTGACTTTCACACTTGGAGTTTTTGTGTGGAAAAACTCTAAAGAATGAATCAGTTATCATTAATATGATGTAAAGATAATGTACAACATGATATGAGGCTGAGGGACAGGCAAAAAGGTTAAAGAAACATGTACCAGGAGTTGATAATGGTTGACAACAACAATAACCATTAAGTAATTCGCTCCTATGACAATGAGTCAAGTGTGGTGCCAAACACATTGACACAAGTTATACGTTGTTAAGGAGAAAGTACGGAATTATGTTGAAATGCTTGGAGCATGAAAGCAACATACAAGTATTTGCAGATCTGCTTATTAAAGGCTTACCGCCCAGTGTGTTCGGAGAACACACAGTCGACATGGGTTTTATGGTATAGTCTAAGATTTTCGGACAATAAAAGAGCCCAAGGTTAAAGAATCTGTTTCAAAACAAAGGAGTGTGCTGCAGGTGTTGACTCTATCGGGAATGAACCGTGATGATGAGACATGCTCTAGATGCAAATCTGTGATGGAACGAGTACTTTGAAAAGAGTTATTTCAAAGTATAAAGTTAAAAGTATATGATGAGATCAAGGGGGCGAATGTTAGATTGATCTCTCCTCCAATGGGCCCAACGGCTCATTGGGCCCTTGACCCACGCCCTGATCGGGGGCGTCCAGCCCAAGCAAGGCTGGTGGGGCCCTATCATGTAGTGCTATAAAGAGGAGGTGGGGACCAGGGCACAGGGTACGAGGTTCGTCACCGCCACTGTTCCCCACCCCTAACCCTATCCGATCCAGAGGGAGGCACTCAAGCGATGGGAAGCTCCACTGCCGCCACTCACGCACTCTCTGCCATCACCGTCGTAGCCATCCACCATGGCCATTTCGGCGTGTTCATCCACCTATGGTAAAGGTAAACCACTACAAATCACCGATCTAATCTAGCCTAGTGATCCACAACATCTATCAGGAAGCTCTAGCATGCAGGGAAGCTCTTTCTTTGGCTCGAGATCTAGCGATGCAACATATTCATATAGCCTCTGATTATAAGTGGTCATAAACCACATCCATGCGAGAGCGGGTGGAAACGATGGAGGAATAGTTGAAGAGATTGTAGAAACTTCAAGGTTGTTTGCTTGCTGTAATTTTGTGTTTGTACCTCGAGCTTCGAATGTTGAAGCTCATAACATAGCTAGATCTGGTGTGTCTCTACCCTATGGGAGACATGTTTGGCTGGGATCACCTCACGGTCCAATAGTGATTCCTGTAAACATTATCATTTATAAATGAAGACTGGCTATGTTTTGCTAAAAAAATCGCTAGGCTTTTTCCAGTTTGTTTCCTCTTTTTCTGTTTAGTTTTCCCTCATTTGTCTGTTTTCTCTGTTTTATCACCGGGTTTCCTTTATTTCTCAGTTTTTATTGCTTATTTTCTTTTTTAATTATTTCTTCACCTTTTTTACTTTAGTGTTTCTCCGTTATTGCTGGTTTTTCCATTCCTTTTTTTCTTTGGTTTTCTTTTGTTTCTTTTTGATTTTTTTGTTATATTGTGGTTTTCTTTGGATTTTTATTGCTTTCTTTGTTTTTCTCAATGTTTCTTTGTCTGTTTTCATTACTATTTCTTTAAACACATGTCTAAATTTTCCAGTTGAAAGATCTTTGATGTCGCCTAGAGGGGGTGAATAGACGCTTTAAAATAATTACGGTTTAGCGTTGAACAAATGCGGAATAGAACTAGCATTTAATTTGTCAAGCATAAAATTTAAATAAGCTAGGCTCATCTATGTGCGACAACAATTTGTGCTAAGTAAGATAAAAAACTAAATGATAGCAAGATATATGACATCAAAAACTATGGCTATCACAAAGTAAAGTGCATAAGTAAAGAGCTCGGGTCAGAGATAACCGAGGCACACAGAGATGACGATGTATCCCGAAGTTCACACCCTTGCGGATGCTAATCTCCGTTTGGAGCGGTGTGGAGGCACAATGCTCCCCAAAATGCCACTAGGGCCACCGTAATCTCCTTACTCCCCCACACAATGAAAGATGTCGTGATTCCATTAAGAGACCCTTGAGGGCGGTCACCGAACCCGTAGAAATGGCAACCCTTGGGGACGGTCACCGAAACTATACAAATTGCTTGGGCAATCCCCACAACTTAATTGGAGACCATGACGCTTGCCTAGAGCTTTACACAACAATGATTGAGCTCTGTGACACCAACAACAGTCTAGGGCGCCCAAGCACCCAAGAGGCACAAGCTCTAGGGTGACCAAACGCCCAAGAGTAATAAGTTTCTCAACTTTTACTTCCACGTATCACCGTGGAGAGCTCAAACCTATGCACAAAATGCAATGGAAAAAACACACAGAGTGCTCAAGTGCTTCTCTCCTAGATCCCCCACAACAACAAAAGCTATGGAGGAAGATGAGAGGAAGAACAAAGAAGATAACACAAAAAACTCCAAGATCCAAAGGGTTCCCCTCACTTAGAGGAGCGATGGATTGGTGAAAATGTAGATCTACATCTCCTCTCTCTTTTCCCTCAAAAAGGAGCAAGAATCATTGGAGGGATTGAGAGATAGCAAGCTCAAGAAGAATCATGGGGAAACACGAGCTCAAGAGATTGGAACCATTGGGGAAGAAGACCCCCTTAAATAGCCCCCCATCGAATCCAACTGTTATACCCGCTGGTCGTGCTCAAGCGGTACTACCGCTTAGCACAGTCAATGCAACCCATCGAGTACAAAGTACAGGAAAGGTAGTTCTGCTAGAGAAGTACTAGCGTTTGGGGAGCAATACTACCACTTAGAGCAGTACTACCGTTCGACTACCGCTTGAGCAGTCTGGTAATAGAAGCACCAAAAAAAGTTGAGGTGGTTGCGTGCTACTTCTTGAGCTTGCGTTGATTTTTCCCTTAAAGAGGAAAGGGTTATGCAGCAAAGTAGAGATAAGTATTTTCGTCAGTTAAGAACCAAGGTATCAATCCAGTAGGAGGCACAAGCAAGTCTCCAATCTATGCACCTGCATAAACAAACACTTGCACTCGATGCGAAAAAGGGGTTGTCAACCCCTTCACGGAATCGAACAAGAGTGAAATCTAATAGAGATAGGTATAAAAGATTACTAAATGTAAAACAAAATAAAAACAAATAAATTGCAGCAAGGTATTTTTTGGTTTTTTGGTTTATAGATATGAAAATATATGATGGAAAATAGACCCGAGGGCCATAGTTTTCACTAGAGGCTTCTCTCTTGAAAGAAAACATACGGTGGTGAACAAATTACTGTCAAGCAGTTGATAGAAAAGCACAAAGTTATGACGATATCCAAGGCAATGATTATGAATATAGGCATCACGTCTGTGTCAAGTAGACCGAAACGATTCTGCATCTACTACTATTACTCCACACATCGATCGACTCCTGCCTGCATCTAGAGTATTAAGTTCATAAGAACAGACCAACGCTTTAAGTAAGATGATATGATGTAGAGGGATAAGCAACAATACAATACGTGCCTCACTACAGCTACTATGTCATTAGGTGAGGACACTGCAAGATTGAACCCAAAACTAAGCACCTCACCCATTGCAAGAAAAACGAATCTATAGTTGGCCAAACCAAACCGATAATTCAAAGAGAAATACAAAGATATTTAATCATGCATAAAAGAGTTCAGAAAAGACTCAAATAATATTCATAGACAATCTGATCATAAATCCACAATTCATTGATCTTGACAAACACACCACAAAAGAATATTTCATCGGATAGATCTCCAAGAACATGGAGGAGAATATTGTATTGAAGATCAAAGAGAGAGAAGAAGCCATCTAGCTACTAGCTATGGACCCGTAGGTCTGTGGTAAACTACTCAAGCTTCATTGGAAGGGCAGCAAGGTTGATGTAGAGGCCCTCCGTGATCGAATCCCCCTCTGGCAGGGTGCCGGAAAAGGCCCCAAGATGGGATCTCACAGAAACGGAGGCTTGCGGCGGCGGAAAAGTATTTTGGTGTACACTTCTGTTGGTTTGGGAATATTTGGGACTTTATAGAGCAAGAACTAGGGTTGGGGGACTCCCGAGGAGCCCACAAGACAGGGATGTGCCCCCTAGGGCGCGACCTGAGGGCTTGTGGGTCCCTCGAGACTCTTTGGCGCCCTCTCCAAGCTCCGTGGATGTCTTCTGGTCCAAGAAAAATCATCGTAAAGTTTTATTCCGTTTGGACTCCGTTTGATATTCCTTTTTTGTCAAACTCAAAAACAAGGGAAAACGGAATCTGGCACTGGGCTCTAGGTTAATAGGTTAGTCCCAAAAATAATATAAAATATCATATTAATGCATATAAAACATCCAAAACAGATAATATAATAGCATGGAACAATAAAAAAATTATAGATACGTTGGAGACGTATCAAGCATCCCCAAGCTTAGTTCCTACTCATCCTCGAGTAGGTAAATGATAAAAACAGAATTTTTGATGTGGAATGCTACCTAACATATTTATCCATGTAATATTCTTTATTGTGGCATGAATGTTCAGAAAGTTTATATTGACATAAAAACAATAATACTTCAAGCATACTAATAAAGCAATCATGTCTTCTCAAAATAACATGGCCAAAGAAAGTTATCCCTACAAAATCAGATAGTCTGGCTATGCTCTATCTTCATCACACAAAGTATTTTATCATGCACAACCCCAATGACAAGCCAATCAATTGTTTCATTCTTTTGGTGTTCTCAAACTTTTTCAATTTTCACGCAATTCATGAGCGTGAGCCATGAACATAGCACTATAGGTGGAATAGAATATGGTGGTTGTGGAGAAGACAAAAAGAAGGAGAAAGTTTCACATCAACTAGGCGTATTAACGGTCTAAGGAGATGCCCATCAATAGATATCAATGTGAGTGAGTAGGGATTACCATGCAACAGATGCACTAGAACTATAAGTGTATCAAAGCCCAAAAATAAACTAAGTGGGTGTGCATCCAACTCGCTTATTCACGAAGACCTAGGGCAATTTGAGGAAACCCATCATTGGAAAAAGTATACAAGCCAAGTTCTACAATAAAAAATTCCCACTAGTATGTGAAAGTGACAAAATAGGAGACTCTCTATCATGAAGATCATGGTGCTACTTTGAAGCACAAGTGTGGAAAAATGAAAGTAACATTGTCCCTTCTCTCTTTTCTCTCATTTTTTTCTCTTTTTTATTTGGGCTTCTTTGGCCTCTTTTATTTTTTGTAAAGTCTGGAGACTCATCCCAACTTGTGAGGGAATCATAGTTTCTCATCCTTTCCTCACATGGGACAATGCTCTAATAATGATGATCATCACACTTCAATGTACTTACAACTCAAGAATTACAACTCGATACTAGAATAAGACATGACTCTATATGAATGCCTCTGGTGGTGTACCAGGATGTACAATGATCAAGAGTGACATGTATAAAAAATTATGAACGATGGCCTTGCCACAAATACAATGCCAACTACATGATCGTGCAAAGCAATATGACAATGATGGTGCGTGTCATAATAAAATGAAACGGTGGAAGTTGCATGGCAATATACCTCGGAATGGCTATGGAAATGCCACAATAGGTAGGTATGGTGGCTGTTTTGAGCAAGGGTTGGTGGGTTTAACGCACCGGCGAGAATTGCGCGGTACTAGAGAGGCTAGCAATGGTGGAAGGGCGAGAGTGTGTATAATCCATGGATTCAACTGTAGTCATAAAGAACTCACATAGTTATTGCAAAAAAATATTAGCTATCGAAACAAAGTACTACACGCATGCTCCTAGGGGGATAGATTGGTAGGAAAAGACCATCGCTCGTCCCCGACCGCCACTCATAAGGAAGACAATAAAAAAATCATGCTCCAACTTCACCACATAACGGTTCACCATATTTGCATGCTACAGGAATCACAAATTTAACACAAGTATTTCTACCAATCCATAATTACTCACTAGCATGACTCTAATATCACCATCTTTATATCTCAAAACAAATGCAAGGAATCAAACTTCTCATAGTATTCAACGCTCTTTATATGAAAGTTTTTATTATATCCCTCTTGGATGCCCATCATATTAGGACTAAATTCATAACCTAAGCAAATTACCATTTTGTTTAGAGACTCTCAAAATAATATAAATGAAGCATGGGAGTTCAAGAATTTCATTTGAAGGTTTGGAGTTTGGCACATACAAATTTACTTGGAACGACAGGTAGATACCGCATATAGAAAGGTATGGTGGACTCATATGGAATAACTTTGGGGTTTATGGAAGTGGATGCACAAGAAATATTCTTGCTTAGTACAGGTGATTGCTAGAAAAAGACTGGGAATCGACCAACTAGAGAGCGACAACAGTCATGAACATGCATTAAAATTAATAAACATTGAATGCAAGCATGAGTAGGATATAACCCACCATGAACATAAATACCGTGAAGGCCATGTTGATTTTGTTTCAACTACATGCGTGAACATGTGCCAAGTCAAGTCACTCGAATCATTCAAAGGAGGATACCACCCTATCATACCACATCACAACCATTTTAATAGCATGTTGGCACGCAAGGTAAACCATTATAAACTCCTAGCTAATTAAGCATGGCATAGGCAACTATAATCTCTAATTGTCATTGCAAACATGTTTATTCATAATAGGCTGAATCAAGAACGATGAACTAATCATATTTACAAAAACAAGATAGGTCGAGTTCATACCGACTTCTCTCATCTCAATCATTTCATCATATATCGTCATTATTGCCTTTCACTCACACGACCGAACGGTATGGATAATAATAATAGTGCACGTGCATTGTACTAAGCTGGAATCTGCAAGCATTCAATTCAAGGGAGAAGATAAGGCAATATGGGCTCTTGGTATCAACAATAATGCATAAAAGAGCCACTCAACGTTTTCATCATGGTCTTCTCCTCTCGACCCCAAAGGAAAGAAAAGAAATAAAACTATTTACACGGGAAAGCTCCCAACAAGCAAAAGAAGAATGAGAAATCTTTTTGAGTTTTCTTTTAATTACTACTACTACAGGCAGGGAAAGTAAACTTAGCTAAAAGCTACAACTATTTTTTTTTGTTTTTCTTAAGGTTTTCCAAACACACAAGAAGAAAGCGAGAAAAAGAAAATAAACTAGCATGGATAGTACAATGAAAAAGTATGAGCACCGACAACTAGCGTGAGTGTGTGAACATGAATGTAATGTCAGTGAGAGATATGTACTCCCCCAAGATTAGGGTTTTAGCCTAAGTTGGTCTATGCCCATGGATCAAAGTTGTAGCTGGGGTCGTACTGAGATGCAGCAGCTATTGCCTCACGAGCTGCAGCTTGGAGGCGAGCTGTCTCTGTCCTCCTCTCATACTCGTTTGCCTCCTCCCTGGTTATAAAGTATCTCCTTTTTTCCTGAAAGTCAAAGAAAGTGGGAGCAGGGAGAGCAACATGGACAGTGCGACATCTGTCAAAGATTAGTCGGTATTGGAGGGCTAATCATGGCACTATAATCTAGATAAGCAGGAAGCAATCCCGTATCATTTTCATGTATGGGTATCTCAAGAAAATTAGCCACATGGGTTGCACAAATCCCACCAAACAAGTCTCCATTTAAACTATTATTATGTAACCTACATGCAACAATGGCCCCCAAGTTATATTGTTTATCTCCTAGCACAACACTCTTGAGAACACTAAGATTTGGAACACACATGTGACATGCCTCGTCCTTGCCATTTATGCATCTACCTATAAAGAGAGCAAAATAATGTATAGCAGGAAAATGAATGCTCCCTATGGTAGCTTGTGTTATTTCTCTGGATTCCCCCATAGTGATACTAGCAAGAAAATCTTTAAATTCAGATTTGCGAGGGTCACTAGCACTACCCCATTGCAAGAGTTTACAAGCAGTATTAAAATCTTCTAAGTCCATGGTATAAGATTTATTATAAAGATCAAATAGGACTGTGTGAGAATTGCGTGATGATGTAAATTTGAACCTTCTCACAAAAGAGTCAGTTAAGTTGTAATACTGAGGGCACTTATCTAGCATGAAGTCCTCGAGATCAGCATTACACACATACGCGTCAAATTCCTCCTTAATGCCTGCTTGGACCATAAACTCATCTGATGGCCATTCACAAGGCCGCACTTGAGCGTCCCTCGGTGGTTCATTGTCCGGCTCACATATTGCGGGCCTGGGTCTTTGCTTCCTTGAAGAACCACCTTGGTACATTTTCCTAAACATATTTCTTTCTCTAAAAAAATTCTGAAAATTTTAGTAACTCAAAATAAAAGTGAACCAAACTCAACAAAATTGATAGCAACTACTCCCATAAGTGTCTAGAAATTATATCATGCATTAGAACTTCTTTGGACCATATAAATTTAACATGCAAGCTCAAGAACAGGGTCACCTTAGCAGCAAAAATTTGTGATGAATAAAGCACTAGAACAAAAACTAATTGGACCATTGGAGGAGTCACATACCAAAGAACAATCCCCCAAAGCAGTTTTGTGAATGGAGCTTTGAGCAAGGAGATAAAAAAAGGCAGCAAGATGAGCTAGAACTCGTGCTTGAGCTGGTTGGTGATTTTTTTGGGAGGAAGAAGGACTGTGTGGGTGCAAGAATGAGTGGAGGGGGGCTACCAGGGGCCCACGAGGTAGGGGGCATGCACAGGGGGGCAAGGCGTGCCCTGGACCCTCGTGGCTAGGTGCTGGCTCCCCCTGATGTGTTCTAAGTGCCAAATATTCTTAACTATTCTAAAAAAATCATATTTCATTTTCAGGGCTCCCCCTGATGTGTTCTAAGTGCCAAATATTTTTTATTGCATGGATAATTCAGGAAACAGACAAAAAAAATACTATTTTTGCTTTATTAAATCTAAATAACGGAAAATAGGAGGGTACAGAGAGTTGTGCTTTCTAACTTCATCCCTCTCATGCTCATCAAAAGGAATCCACTAACAAGGTTGATCAAGTCTTGTTAACAACCTCATTCCGAATCGCATGAAACCGAAGAATTTTCAAATAGCACTAGGTTACCTCAACGGGGATATGCACATCCCCAACAATAAGAATATCATATTTCTTCTTGACAGTAGGAAGAGGAAATTCAAAACCTCCAATAGTAATAGTTGGAATCTTTCCAATAGAATTTATGCTGTGGACTTGAGGTTGTTTCCTCGGAAAGTGTACCATATGCTCATTACCATTAACATGAAAAGTGACATTGCCTTTGTTGCAATCAATAACAGCCCCTACAGTATTCAAAAAGGGTCTACCGAGGATAATCGACATACTATCGTCCTCGGAATATCAAGAATAACAAAGTCCGTTAAGATAGTAATGTTTCCAACCACAACAGGCACATCCTCAAAAACACCGACAGGTATAACAGTTGATATATCGACCATTTGCAAAGATATTTCAGTAGGTGTCAACTTATTCAAATCAAGTCTACGATATAAAGAGAGAGGCATAACACTAACACCGGCTCCAAGATCACATAAAGCAGTTTTAACATAGTTTCTTTTAATGGAGCAAGGTATAGTCGGTACTCTTGGATCTCCAAGTTTCTTAGGTATTCCACCCTTAAAAGTATAATTAGCAAGCTTGGTGAAAATTTCAGCTTCCGGTATCTTTCTTTTATTTGTAATAATATCTTTCATGTAATTAGCATAATGATTCATTTTAAGCATATCAGTCAAACGCATACGCAAAAAGATAGGTCTAATCATTTCAGCGAAGCGCTCAAAATCCTCACACTACTGGAAACAACTTCTTTGTTGTCCGCCATGGCAGACAGCAAAGGCATAGATCTCGGACGACAAAGATCTTTGCCGTTCGCCAGCAGACAGCAAACTGTCCGTCTGAACAGATGCCAGTAAAGGCTTTCTTTGCCATCCGCTTCCACGAAACGGACGGCAAATGATTATGCCGTCCGCCCTCTGAGGCCAGCAGGCGACAAAGACTACAAACGGCAGTGAGGTGGTGTCAGAGCCGTTAGAGCGTTAACGGCGCTCTTTGCCGTCCGCCAGCGGACGACAAAGAGCTCAGTTAGGCCAGCACTGGGAAGCTGCCATGTGGCCAGCTATGCCATCCGCCAGCGGACGACAAAGATTCAAAGGTCTTTGCCGTCCGCCAGCAGACGTCATAGCTGACCAAATAGGCAGCCAGTGTTCCCAGTGTCTACAGGAAGCTGCCATGTGTACTCTTTGCCGTTTGCTAGCGGATGACAAAGATCTTTGTCGTCCGCTAGGAGACGGCAAAGAGGCTATATATCCCTTGTTTACGTTTATATCCATTTAATTTCACTGGAATTCACACACAAATATACATATTTTTTTCATAGGCACAGCAGACATATGATCTATGCAACACATATATAGCTCCATCCATGACAACATATATACATAGATAAGAAACATAGTATCATCCATACATCTTACACTACTATCACAATATTCATCCAACACATTGTTCCATGCATCCATATAACAAGTTCCACATTATTCTTCGATAAAAACAAAAAGAAGAATAGAGAAACAAGCACTCCATCCATGCAAGCTTCCATATAGTGAATTAAATCTGCAAAATGGGAAACAAGAAAGTTAGAAGAAGAAGAGGAAGAAAACTAGAAGAAGAAGAAGAAGAAGAAGAAGAAGAAGGAGAAGAAGAAGACTATAAGAAGGATAAGAAGAAGAAGAAGAAGAACTTCTTCTTCTTCTTCTTCTTCTTCTTCTTGTTTTCTTCCTATTCCTTCTTTTCTCCCTCTTCCTTGATTTTCTTCATCTTATTATGTCATTTGTGGACTAAATAGGCTAAATTATGTCATAAATGGACTAAATAGGCTAAATAAGAAGAAAAATGCCATTTTTGATCTAACGTAGCAAATTATGCCATTTTTGACCTAACTAAGCTTATTGTGTCATTTTAGAGGACAACAAGCTAAGTATATGACATTTATGAGGTTAACAAGGTTATGATGCCATTTACGAATAAAAACAAGTAAGAGGAGGAAAAGAAGAAGAAGAAGAAGTCTTCTTCTTCTTCTTCTTTTCTTCCTGTTCCTTCTTTCCTTCCTCTTCCTTGATTTTCTTCATCTTATTATGTCATTTGTGGACTAAATAGGCTAAATTATGTCATAAATGGACTAAATAGGCTAAATAAGAAGAAACATGCCATTTTTTAGCTAACGTAGCAAATTATGCCATTTCTGACCTAACTAAGCTTATTGTGTCATTTTAGAGGACAACAAGCTAAGTATATGACATTTATGAGGTTAGCAAGGTTATGATGCCATTTACGAATAAAAACAACAACAAGAAGAAGAAGAAGAAGAAGAAGAAGAAGAAGAAGAAGAAGAAGAAGAAGAAAAGAAGAAGAAGAAGAAGAAGAAGAAGAAGAAGAAGAAGAAGAAGAAGAAGAAGAAGAAGAAGAAGAAGAAAAGAAGAAGAAGAAGAAGAAGAAGAAGAAGAAGAAGAAGAAGAAGAAGAAGAAGAAGAAGAAGAAGAAGAAGAAGAAGAAGAAGAAGAAGAACTTCTTCTTCTTTTTGTTCTATTCCTTCTTTCCTTCCTCTTCCTTCATTTTCTTCATCTTATTATGTCATTTGTGGACTAAATAAGCTAAATTATGTCATAAATGGACTAAACAGGCTAAATAAGAAGAAAAATACCGTTACCGCGGAGGTGTAGGAATGGTCGGGGCTGCGCCATTGTTGGCAAATGGAGGTGAAGGACCGGTCGGGGTTCCGGCATTGGCAGGCACGGAAGGATTGGTCAATGCTTGTCGGGAGCCATGCTGAAGCAAATATCATTTCCAATAATGTCTCGTTAGCATGATGCAAATTGAAATGTGAATAGTAGTAACTAAGGACCATTCAAATCAAACTCACCGTGCCCGCTGGAGCAATCTGGGGCATCAGCGGAGCGGCCTGACTGCTTTTCTCGCACATGGTCTGCACATTTGGTTCTCACGAGTCAGCTCGTATAGGGCCCGGTGAGACGCATCGTTCTGGTTCCTCTCCTCCTCCAACAACTTAGCCGTCCTCTCCTCCCTCTCCCTCTCCCTATCCCTCTCCGCCGCCTCCCTTTTTGCCTCCTCCAAAAGCGCTTGGGTCTTCAATCTCTCTTTCTCAACCGCTGCCTGCAACACAACACTCATCGTTAGCATTGTAATCATCAATGGACGCACACACAATGTAATGGAGGAAAGGTCAGAGAGTCTGTATAACTAACCGCCACGACGAGCTCTGCGGGCCATGCACGAGGCGTTATCTCGGGATCAGAGCTACTCAGGCACTTCTTGATCCGCGGGAGAGTCTTAGGACAACATAGCAATCCATCACCAATGGCTTGAGCGCCATGGGACCTCCCGCCACCAGATATCATCACCAGCTCTGTATCAAAAGGATCCTGGCTCGGGTTAAAGTCCTCCCCTTTCCTTGTCTCTGTAGTTCACAAGCTTGTGGTGGGAGGAGGTGTTGGTGAAGTTCTCTGGATGATCTAGGTCAGACTCCGTGAATGCCTTGGTCTTCTTATACGGGGCCATATGGGCCATGCCATAGAGGTCGAACAGAGTAGGCACAGGCTTCTTGTGGTACTGCGACTGAGAGAGAGGAACAAAATATTAGTTAATTAGGGCTCAAGCTAGCATTAACAATGATATTACTATGTAAATAGGTCATTTTGGAGCTAAGAAAGGTTATTATGTCATTTTCGAGGAAAATAAGCTAAGTTTAGGTCATTTTGGAGCTAAGAAAGATTATTATGCCACTTTTGACCAAAGTATGCTAATTATGTCATTATTGAGCTATCCAAGGTAGTTATGCTAATTTTTAGCTAACTATAACATATTTAGGCATTCTATAGAGCTATCTAAGGTTATTATGTCATTTTCGAGGAAAATAAGCTAAGTTTCGGTCATTTTGGAGCTAAGAAAGATTATTATGCCATTTTTGACCAAAGTATGCTAATTATGTCATTATTGAGCTATCCAAGGTAGTTATACTAATATTTAGCTAACTATAACATATTTAGGCATTCTATAGAGCTATCTAAGGTTATTATGTCATTTTAGAGGTAATTATGTCATGAATGAACTAGCTAAGATTAGTTTAGGTCGTTATCGAGCTATCGAAGGTATTTATGCCATTTTTAACTAACTAAATCATATTAAGTCATTTTATAGAGCTATCTACAGGTTATTATGTCATTTTAGAGCTAAATATGTCATAAGTGAACTATCAAAGGTAGTTATGCCTTTTTTAACTAACTAAGCATATTAAGTTATTTTGGAAAGGATAAATGCCACCATGAAGAATGAAATTGCATGAATCATGTAGCAAACCACATAGCCAGTTATCCCCGTACTCAAACAAGTTGGAGATCCCTTGATGGTGTGGCACACCTTCCATTTGGTCGCGCTTATCCTTGGCCCTTTGGTGTTTGAGCCGCCATTCGGGAGAGCACCACGCATCCACCAACGCCTCCCAATAGTCCATCTTATCGACACACCATCTCGGGGGCACCTAAGTGAGTCAAGAGAATTTCAGCGCTACGAATCAAATCAAGAAAACTAAGTTCAAGGCCTTAAGAATAGGTATAATTACCGACAAGTACTTCTTCCTACTCAGAGACTTGCTGCGACACTTCTTCTTGGCCCTCCTAATACCCTGCGAGGTGTAGTAGTCTCGAACGGCCTGCACCCGAGCCTCGTGCCGTAAGTTCTGAAGTAGGCGCTTGCACTCATTTTGACAATAATAGTCGCAGCCTCCTGTTCTCCCTCTGAAACCCTGTAGAAGGTTTGCAATCAAAGAAGACAACAATGATTAGTACAATCACTAGGTAGGTAGTGTTCATTTTTAATTCTCTAAAGGAGAAATTACCTAAAACCGACAGAACACAATGTTGGCCACCGTCTCACACGCGACACCGGCGACCATCTCCCCTGGAGGGGCCGGGGCAATAGAGTACATCTCCCAGCTCAGTGCTAGCTGTGGAACCTGACCCTCACCAGGCATCGTGACCCACCCAGGGAAGTGCTGCCGGCAAAGCGTGCGAAGGACCAGGTTGGGCCTGCGGACACCACGGTCACGGGGGTATACCCAACCCCTATAGTATGACAAGGCAAACGCATTAGATATTAATTTGAAGGAACATGAAGTCAAAAGGTTAAAAAAAGTAAAGGCACTTACTTCAACCCTTTAAGCGCAATCAACCACCTTTGGTCGGGGGTCGTCAGCACGGGCGGGAGCTTTGTACCGCCACGCTTGTAGACCTTCTTGCCTTTCTCAACCATCTCGTCCTCGCTGTAGCTATCATCTGAAAAGGTGTCCACACTACCATCATCCGGGCCACTAGCCTCCGGAGTCTTGTGGGAAGAAGATGGCGGGATCGGAGTCTCGTGGGAAGAAGACGGCGGGACCGGAGTCTCGTGAGAAGAAGACTGCGGGACCAGAGTCTTCTGGGACGAAGACCCCGTGACCGAAGTCTTCTAGGATGAAGACCCCGTGAGCGGAGTCTTCTGGGACAAAGATTCTAGGACTGGACTCACGTGGGCCGAAGGATCGGCGACCCGAGTCTGGTGGGGCGAAGGATCAACAACTAGAGGCTCATGGACCGGAGTCCGAGATGGGTCCACGTCAGACAGAGCAGTCCTATGGTCGGGTGAATCAGCTGAGGGTGGCGGCGAGGAAGGCGTAGCAGCCTTCCTACCTCTCCCGCTGCCATGTCCACCTCTACCAGCAGCCTTCTTGATCCTCCCCCGACCTCTCCCAGCCGAAGTAGAAGCGCCCGCCGGAGTTGTCTACATACTGTGTAGCAGCGCTCTCCGGAGGGGCACATGTGCAATAATGGAACCACCCCTCCCAGTAGCGCTCGCAGGAGGCTCGGGGCACTCTAGACCCTTGCCCACCATCCTGTCAACACCTGCAATGACAAAAAGTAAAAGAAATTAGTACAACATAAAAAATTGGATACCTGACATGAACATAATAATATGTATATAATTTAAGTGTATCATCATCATGAACATAATAAAAATACACCCGATCAACACAAATATATATGATGTTTTTGTATCATCATCATGTCCGGGGTCGATCGGGGTGTCAAGGTGTCGGGGTTGGGGGGTCGGGGTGTCGGGGGTCGGGGGTCGGGGTGGGGGGTCGGGGTGTTGATTGTCGGGGTCTCAGGGTGTCGGGGTGTCGGATTTGGGATCGGGGTGTCGGTGGTCGGGGTGTCGGTGGTCGGGGTGTCAGGTGTGGGGGTGTCTGTCGGTGTCAGAACCGGCGGATCTTGGGTAGGGGGTCCCGATCTGTGCGTCTTAGGCTGATGGTAACAGGAAGCAAGGGACACAATGTTTACCCAAGTTTGGGCCCTCTCGATGGAGGTAAAATCCTACTTCCTGCTTGATTAATATTGAAGATATGAGTAGTACAAGAGTAGATCTACCACGAGATCGTAGAGGCTAAACCCTAAGAGCTAGCCTATGATGGTATGATTGTAATTGTGATCGGCCTTCTAAGGACCAACCTCTTCGGTTTATATAGACACCGGAGAGGGCTAGGGTTTACATGGAGTCAGTTACAAGGAAGTAAATACAATATCCGGATCACCAAGCTTGTCTTCCACGCAAAGGAGAGTCCCATCTAGGCACGGGCCGGAGTCTCGTGTCTTGTATCTTCATGCTTCAATAGTCCGGACGATGTATATAGTCCGGCTGTCCGGATACCCCCTAATCCAGGACTCCCTCAGTAGCCCCTGAACCAGGCTTCAATGACGATGAGTCCGGTGCGCAGTCTTGTCTTCGACATTGCAAGGCGGGTACCTTCTCCGAATACTCCAAGATAATTATCGAACACGTAGACCGTGTCCATATCTGCAAGATGATCTTCTCATACCGTTGTAGAGAGAACGATATTTCACAAATGTACTCTGCTGACAACTTTCTAGACAGTGCGACATGTCATCAAGGTCGGGTCATTATCCGAGCCGTTCCCCACATCCAGCCTCAGCGTATATTGCGAGGCGGTTTCCTTGGCATGTCTTGTCGAAGCAAAGATCATGTCCCCTTATCACGGGATTCTCATCAATACGGGTATGGGTAATCCAACCGCACCGCTAATCGCGGCGAGTGGGAGGTGAGCGGGTTCCACCAGGCAAGTGGGGAGGCGCAAAAAGCTTTTACCACCTCTTATAAAGAGATAAGGTCTCTTCCTCTTTACGCACGCCTTATCCTTCCGCTAACTCATTCCCCTTTGCTCGAGCCCTAATGCCCAAGTGATAACCCACAAGTATAGGGGATAGTTGTAGCCTCTTTCGATAAGTAAGAGTGTCGAACCCAACGAGGAGCTAAAGGTAGAACAAATACTCTCTCAAGTCCTATCGGCCACTGATACGACTCTACGCACGCTTGACGTTCGCTTTACCTAGTACAAGTATGAAACTAGAAGTACTTTGTAGGTGTGAAAGGATAGGTTTGCAGACAATAAAGAGCACGTAAACATAAACTAGGGGCTGTTTAGATAAAGAAGCAATAAAGTAAGTATTAGTAGAGAGCTTTTTGTTATGAGAAAGTTATTTGTCCCTAGGCAATCGATAACTAGACCGGTAATCACTATTGCAATTCTATTTGAGGGAGAGGCATAAGCTAACATACTTTCTCTACTTGGATCATATGCACTTATGATTGGAACTCTAGAAAGCATCCGCAACTACTAAAGATTCATTAAGGTAAAACCCAACCATAGCATTAAAGTATCAAGTCCCCTTTTATCCCATACGCAAAAAACCTACTTACTCAGGTCTGTGCTTCTGTCACTCACGCCACCCACCATAAGCAAATCATAAACATATTGCAAACCCTACAACGGGAATCCCTCACGCTTGCGCGACACGGAGAGCACCATAGGACAGCACCAATAATAAAACATGCAACTCAAACTAATCACGATCATCAATTAACCCATAGGACAAAACGGATCTACTCAAACATCATAAGATAGCCATACATCATTGGGAAATAATATATAGCGTTGAGCACCATGTTTAAGTAGAGATTACAGCGGGTAAGAGAGAGGTTACACCGCTGCATAGAGAGAGTAAGAGTTGGTGATGAAGGCGGTGAAGTTGGTGAAGATCGCGGTGATGATGATGGCCTCCAGCGGCGTTCCGGCGCCACCGGAAGCAAGGGGGAGAGAGCCACCTTCTTATTCTTCTTCCTTGACCTCCTCCCTAGACGGGAGAAGGGTTTCCCTTCTGGTCCTTGGCTCCCATGGTTTGGGAGGGGCGAGAGCCCCGCCAAGATTGGATATATCTCTCTGTTTCTCTCTGTTTCTGCGTTATCTGATTCTACCCCTTCACCGTTTAAATATCCGGAGATCCGTAACTCCGATTGGGGTGAATCTTTCGCCCAGATCTTTCTCATAAAATTAGCTTTCTTGCGCCAAAAGAAGAGCATCAACCGCCTTACGGGTGGACCATGAGGGTCAGGGGCACGCCTGGGGGGGTAGGGCGCGCCCCCCTACCCCGTGACCACCCCGGACACCGTTTCGCGTTGATTTCACTTCCCAAAAATCATAAATATTCCAAAAAAAATCTCCTTCCGTTTTTATCCCATTTGGACTCCATTTGATATTGAGTTTCTGCGAAACAAAAAACATGCAACAAACAGGAACTGGCACTGGGCACTGGATCAATATGTTAGTCCCAAAAAATAGTATAAAAAGTTGCCAAAAGTATATAAAAGTTGGAGAATATTGGCATGGAACAATCAAAAATTATAGATACGACGGAGACGTATCAACATCCCCAAGCTTAATTCCTGCTCGTCCTTGAGTAGGTAAATGATAAAAAAAGATAATTTTTGATGTGGAATGCTACCTAGCATAATCTTGATCATATGTCTAATCATGGCATGAATATTAAGACACGAGTGATTCAAAGCAATAGTCTATCATTTGACATAAAAAATGATAATACTTCGAGCGTACCAATAAAGCAATCATGTCTTTTCAAAACAACAAGGCCAAAGCAAGCTTATCCCTACAGAATCATACAGTTTGGCCATGCTTCATCTTCGTCACACAAAATGCTCCCATCATGCACAACCCCGATGACGAGCCGAGCAATTGGTTCATACTTTTTAATGCGCTTCAGCTTTTTCAACCCTCATGCAATACATGAGCGCAAGCCATGGATATAGCACTATAGGTGGAATAGAATATAATGATGGAGGTTATGTGGAGAAGACAAAAAAGGAGAAAGTCTCACATCGACACGGCTAATCAACCAGCTATGGAGATGCCCATCAATTGATGTCAAGGCGAGGAGTAGAGATTGCCATGCAACGGATGCACTAAGAGCTATAAGTGTATGAAAGCTCAACAAAAGAAACTAAGTGGGTGTGCATCCAACTTGCTTGCTCATGAAGGCCTAGGGCATTTGAGGAAGCCCATCGTTGGAATATACAAGCCAAGTTCTATAATGAAAATTCCCACTAGTATATGAAAGTGACAACATAGGAGACAATCTATATGAATGATAAGCACATTTCTTATATACTATTTGGGCACACAAATTCACCATTTATTGAGATATATCCATCCATTCTTGCTATGACTTGTTGAATATTTGAATGATAATCATAAAAGAGAATGTTGACTAGTGAATTGTTTATTTTGCAGAAAAGTGCGCAAAGGCACTATAATCGTCAAGACTTCTACCATGTGGCTAACGAGAAGAGAGAAGGGCATGAAAGAAATACGTTAAGGCTTGAGCGTGAAGGAAAGAAGTAATGTAGGGGAGCAAACTAAAAGAAGAGGAGGATCTTCTTGGGAAGAAAGAAGAAAGGAGGAGGGCAAAAGTAAAAAAAAGACAGAACAGAGGAGGGGATCAAAAATCCCTAGCGCAGCCGATCCCCATCGAGCTTGGCCACTGATCTCTCTCCCTCTCCCCTTCTTCTCCACCATCGGCCGCCGCCACGGACAGGCCAGCGTGGTGGTGCGCCTCTCAGCCACCACACAGCTTCCACCAGCGCCGCCCATCCACATCTTCGCCGCCGCGCCATACCATCAGCAACATCCACCACTCCATCTGCACCACAGCGCCGCCATCCCACCGCCGCACCTCGCGCGCCCGACCAGACGGGTGTCTGGCCCCCCGCGCGCCTCTCTCCTCCTTGCTGCTGCTGATGCCCGCAACCTCCTGCTGCTGAATCTCTTCCTCCTTCTCTCTCAACGCCTGTTGCCGTCCTGCTCCTCCTCTTGTTGCTGCTGCTACTACTCTATCACCAACTACTTCTCTTTTCTCAACCCCCTGCTGCTACTTCTCTCTTCAACCTGGCTGCTACTACCTCAACCTCCTGCTACTTTTTTTTTCTTTCTCATGCTCTCTGAAATTTCTGTAAGATTGAAACACATGTGATGTGTATTGTTCAGATTTGACTAGTACTTAAATAGCTATGTGCTCTGTTACATACTTATAAATATAGTTCTTCTTTAATGTTTTCTTACTAGTTGTTGGCTACTTGACAAGAAGATATCATGTCAGTGTGATTTGTTGGTTTGTTATTAGTTGAATCTATTCCCTGTGTACTGTGGTTGCTGTAGAAACATGGTCAGTTCGTAGTATTTGTGTTATATATATACAATCTTATGGTGTCAAACATTTCTGTCCTTGTCCTATTATCTTTGTTCTGTTTTTCATCTCGTATATACGTCTGCTAAATATATTTGTGATCATTTCTTGTTACTTTCTTTCTGTCGATGGTGATGTCCTGTGTTAGTATTTAGTTTCTAGAATAATATGAAAATACCAAAAAAAGACAAAGTGAAGATAATCTGAACCTCCCCTTGCTTATTTTCATTTCCTTTGTCGTCAACTTTGGTTAGTTTAGGCTTATATTTCCTTGCAATCATCATCTAAATTCTGTTACCTAGCTTTAGCCGAGTATAGTTGCCGTCGCCTAGTCCCTGAGGAGAACACGACACTCGTAGTTTTGGCGTAAAAACCCCACTATAATACAATCGATCATTTTGGCGCCGTTGCCGGGGAATAGCGTCGAGCGATTATGTTAGCTATAGACTAGGTTTATTTTAGTTTCGTGTTTAATTCATCGTGTATTTCTTTTTCTGTGTTTCTTTTATATTTTTTCCTTGTTGTTGCTTCGGCTTATTAGGATATAACATTCTGACTAGTATTTACTATTTATGAGTGTGCATAGGAAATCTGATCTATTTGCAGGTTGATTGATAGTTACACTTGGTGGAGATATGGCGATGCTTCGTGATGTTTGGATGCCAAGCAGCCAATGCTATTTCACAGGGCCACTTTGGCCGTCTTTTGAGGCAGAAAATTTTGAGCTAAAGCCTAGTCTTATTGCTTTGGTTCAACAACAACAGTTTGGAGGTCTGCTCACTGAGGATCCCTATGAGCACTTATACCGAGTCATGGAGTATTCAGGTACAGTCAAGTACCATGGAGTTCCTCAAGATGCTATCAAGTGCATGCTGTTCTCATTCTCTCTCCGGGATGATGCTCGTGCTTGGTATCGATCCTTGCCATCAAGATCATTCAGTTGGAACGAGATATCACAAGCTTTCTTGGATAAATATTTCCCACTACACAAGCAGTCCGCAATTCGAGATGAGATCCTCAGCTTCGTTCAGTGTGAAGGCGAGAGCTTGTATGATGCTTGGGAGAGATAGAAGGCTTTATTCAGGAGATGTCCTAACCACGGGCTCGAGAGATGGTTAGAGCTGCAGATATTCTATAGAGGATTGACTTCGAACACTCGAGCTTATGTCGATATGGCAGCGGGTGGAGCTATTACAAACAAGACACTTGATGAAGCTTTTCTGCTGATTGAGAGCATAGCTTTCCACCAACTTCAGTGGTACAATAAGAAGCCCACGTCTGATTCATTGGTTTGCTTGCAACAAATCACTACACCTTAGCCACCAATTCTTACACAAAACCCTGAACCTCTATCTCTGTGTGACAAGATTGAGCTTGCATGGATTATCTTTGACGATGATGACACCATTCTAGTTGACACACACGCTACAGATCATATGGATACTAGTGTTGGAGATTCGGTTTTGCATTGTGATGATTCTTCCATGGATGAGCCAGAGCTGCAGTTAGTTGTTTTTGATATTGAGGAGTCACCTTTAGTTGATATTGATCATGTGCTGCTAGAGCCAGATATGGAGAAGTTCACCTTCGATGATGTTAGCCGCATTACTTCCTCAACACTTGAGCCTGAGACGGAGAGCTTCATGGTTGAGTATGGTGAGGTGGATTCAAATGTCAAGGAGCCAAGCTCTACTATTTCACTTGTTGATACGAGTCCGGTTGAAATTTCTACTACCACACCTCACTTGGTATCTTCAATTGAGGTAGTCCTGAAGCTTCTTCCTAACTATCTCAGGTATGATCTTAGCTTTCTGGACAAGACATGTCATATCGCTGATATTGCCTATGCCCCATGTGACTTGTTGTTGATACATGTTCCTGATTTCATCAATAGATATACTTATATGATAGGGTACTCTATCGATGACTTAGAGGGCATTCTCTCTGTCACTTGTATTGGCTTGGTTGTTGAGTGTGCTTTCAGGTTTTTGCTTGTGCACGATCCATTACATGCTGACCAGGTTCGAGGTGACATTCCTTGGGACCCTGGTGGACTCAGAGCATGGGGATGAGGAGAAGCAAGGGGGCACACTCGAGGAAGGGAGAAGCTGGAGCAGGCATGAGGATAGAGAAGCAAAAGGAGAGGAGCTGCAGTTGGTGAGGTGATCGAGCGAGTGCTACTTCCTATGAAAACCCGGTGAGCTGTTTCATGACCCATTCCTAGTATATCATCCATTGATACATGCTGAAATCAAATGTTATTTGGGTTGCTTAAGCCATGTCTTAAATGTTGCCCCACTGAATTTTACTTGACATATGGTGCTTGATGAGAATATGTGAACTGAGTGTTGAATGCCTGGTAAACTAGTGATCTATACAATGCTTGCTTTGCTGAAAGTAGTGGAAGTTATTAGTTTTGAGTGCTCAAATCCCTAGTATACTAGAAAACTTAATCATTTTCTGCTTTTACCTCGATACACCTAGATCACCATGTTTAGATGCTGAATTTGTGCTAAGTGTGTTCCCATTGAGAGCAATCACCTAACCACTATGGATTAGCATGCTATGTTCCCTGGATCGGTAGCATGTGAACCAGACATGGAGAAGTGATGATTCCTATTTTTGTGCTTATGTGTTGTTCATTTAAGATAAGTAATAATGAATAAATAAGTCTGACTACCTACAGTAGCATGTCATGTTCCCGGGATCGGTGGCATGTGAAATCGGGTTAGCTTGGGCAGTAATTAATAATAAAAAATGTAATTGTCGAACCAGGTGTATACCATGTTCTCGGGATCAGTGGTATGTTCCTTTGGGGAGACAAACAAAAAAACTAATAATTGGTCGAGCCAGGTGTATACCATGTTCTCGGGATCGGTGGTATGTTCCTATGGTGAGACTAATAATAATATAATCATTGCTTTATCTCTGTAAATAAGTGATTTGATCACAAGATTTAATTCCAGTTCATTTTGTTCTTGGGATCATGCTCTCTTTAGGAACCATTTGGCGCATTCATCATTTAAACTTGTTGATCCTCTTTTATCTCTGTAAAAGTTTAAAATGGTCATGCTTACTAGTATCCTACTGCTTTGTAGCACTCCTAACCATTAATTTTCACTAGCTAAGTCTGAAGCATGCCTTGTTTGGAGATCTATTTTACCAGGACATTCCTTACTCAGTTTACTGTTCATTATCTTGCCTTTGTCATATTCCTTTGCTTGAGGACAAGCAAAGATTTAAGTGTGGGGGAACTTGATAAGCACATTTCTTATTGTCACACTCAATATGCGACCCTATCCAAAAGGAACTCGAAGGTCCCACCAAGGATAGACCCGCATATTGAAACGCTTTGCAAGGTGGATATCATTACATCAACATTACATAATAGATAGGGATACATACATAAGGCATACAATGCCACACGAATACAACATCACAATACATAAGAGCATCATCCAACTACGGATGAAACACAAACAGAAACTCAAATGACATCCACCCTGCTAGCCCAGGCCGCCGACCTGGAACCTATCCCCTGATCGAAGAAGCAGAAGAAGAACTCAACGCAAGCAAGCATCGCTCTCGCGTCATGATCATCGCATAACCTGTACCTGCAACTATTGTTGAGTAATCTGTGAGCCACGAGGACTCAACAATCCCATTACCATGGGTATCAAGACTAGCAAAGCTTAGAGGGAAAGGAAGGGGTAAAGTGGTGAGGCTGTAGCAGCGACTAAGCATATATGGTGGCTGACATACGCAAATAAGAGCGAGAAGAGAGCAAGCGGAATGGTCGTGAAGCTAGCAATGATCAAGAAGTGATCCTGAACTCCTACTTACGTCAAACATAACCCAAAGACCGTGTTCACTTCCCGGACTCCGTCGAGAAGAGACCATCACGGCCACACACGCGGTTGATGCGTTTTAATTTGGATCTGGTGTCAAGTTATCTACAACCGGACATTAACAAATTCCCATCTGCCTATAACCACAGGCACGGCTTTCGAAAGATTATACCCTGCAGGGGTGTCCCAACTTAGCCCATGACAAGCTCTCGTGATCAACGAAGGAATAGACCTTCTCCCAGGAAGACCCGATCAGACTCGGAATCCCGGTTTACAAGACATTTCGACAATGGTAAAACAAGACCAGCAAGACCGCCCGATGCGCCGACAATCCCGATAGGAGCTGCACATATCTCATTCTCAGGGCAACACCGGATGAGCAATCCGTACAACTAAAACCAGACCTCAAGTTTGCCTGAGGGGGCGCTGCAAAGGGCTCTAGTTCGGACCAACACTTAGACAAGCACTGGCCTGGGGGGGCTGTAATAAAGATGACCCTTGGGTTAATTACTCCCAAGGGAAATATAGGTGGTGGTGAGGCAAATGGTAAAACCAAGGTTGGGCCTTGCTGGAGGAGTTTTATTCAAAGCGAACTGTCAAGGGGGTCCCATAAATCACCCGACCGCGTAAGGAACGCAAAATCCGGGAACATAACACCGGTATGACGGAAACAAGGGCGGCAAGAGTGGAACAAAACACCAGGCATAAGGCCGAGCCTTCCACCCTTTACCAAGTATATAGGTGCATTAATAATATAAGAGATATTGTGATATCCCAACCAAAATCCTGTCCACCATGGAGCAATCTTCAACTTCACCTGCAACTAGCAACGCTATAAGAGGGGATGAGCAAAGCGGTAACATAGCCAAACAACGGTTTGCATAGGAAAGGTGTCAAAGGTTAGAGGTTCATGGCAACATGGGATGGCTCGACAAACAGATGATAGCTAGCGCAGCAAAGCGATAGAACGAAGCAACTAGCATAGCAATGATAGTAGTGAGATCCAGGGTAGCGGTCATCTTGCCCGAAATCCCGCTAGGAAGAAGAAGTCCATGAAGAAGACAACGGACGTAGTCGAACGAATCCTCACAATCGCAACATTACCGGAACTAAGAAGCAACACCGGAAAGAAACAAACAACATGGTAAACACACAAGCATAATCATGGCATGATGCACAATCAAGTATGATGCATGTCCGGTTTAAAGAGGCATGGCATGGCAAACTGCAACACACAATACTACAAATTAAGTGGAGCTCAATATGCAACGAGTTGCATATTGACAAAACACCACATGCAATTATTTAGTTCTCTCTCGTTTAGGTACACAACAATATTAAATGTTGTTAAACATGGAAAGAGGTGAAACATAAGGAAACTACCTATCTAGGCAAATTTAAATGAGGCCGAAAGTAACAAACAACAAGTCTGGAAAATCCCCATATGCATATTTTAGATTCGGTACTGTTCTGTCCTAAACAACATTTTAAGGTTGTTAAACAGCAACATAAAGTGCACCATGTTAATCTAGGCATTTTTCCACCCCATTTACATATAAAGTTTATTTAAAACCGAGCTACGGTTATTTAGTTATGAATTAAAGCATTTTAACATGGCAATTGAGCAAATTTAAATAAACAGCAAATTAAACATTTTAAACATGGATGAAAATGACATATTATTAATCTACACAGAATTCTAAGCATTTTACATATATAAATTATTTTAATCCGATGCACGGTTTGAGAGATATTAAATGCATGATGCTTAGGGGGTTTTCTGTAAAACAGGCAGTC
This sequence comes from Triticum aestivum, assembly GCF_018294505.1. Classification (NCBI taxonomy): domain Eukaryota; kingdom Viridiplantae; phylum Streptophyta; class Magnoliopsida; order Poales; family Poaceae; genus Triticum; species Triticum aestivum. The sequence continues at coordinate 36,022,983 of NC_057813.1, read as the reverse complement.
TCTGGATAATGTCTAAATTCGCAGCAGGGAAAAAAAACACAACGGGCTGAATCCGGTTTGGCCCAATCGGTGAAAAAAAACAGAGTGGCACTGGGGGCTGCTCACCCATGGGCTTCGGCCTGTTGGTGGAGGAGGCTGGCTGGGCCTGGCCGCGGGGGAGATGGAGGGCGAGCTGGGCCTTGGCGCTGCTGGGCTGAAGCGGGTCAGCGCGCTGGGCCGGGGCGCTGAGGAGGCCCACGCGGTGGCGCAGGGCGTCGTCCTCCTTGATCCAGAGGGGATCGAGGGAAGGCAGCAGGGACGGGCCGCAGCGCGATGCCGACGAGGTCCGGCGCCGGGAGGCCAAAAGGAGGCCGGAGCTGCGGGATCCGGCCGGCACGACGCCAGATCCGCCGCGGGAGGAGGCCGGAGGGGCTCCTGCGATGAGAACTGAGCAGCGGCGGCAAGCTCCTGCGAGAGGAGAGAGAGAGAGATCTGAGAGAGAGAGAGAAACCAGAGGGAGAGACGGGAGAGAGAGGGAGGCGGCGACCTGGTCGGCGGTGGCGGCGGAGCAGTTCGGTGACCGGGGCGGCGCACCGGCGAGGTGGCGCGCACCGTCGAGCGGGCGGACGGCCACACGGCGGGGCACTGCGAGGGGAGGCGCTCGGGCGCAGGCGAGCGGAGCCAGGCCCAGATGGGCTTCGGCGGGCCCCGATCTGGCCTCGCGGCCTGAGGTGGAGGAGGCGCGCTGGGGAGGCGAGGTGGAGGCTTCCGGTTGGGTGAGGGAGGCTGCACAGCGGTGGCTGGCCAATGGGAGGAGGCCAAGTGGCAGGGAGGAGGTGGGGCGGCGCGGATTCTGAGGAGGGGGGAGGCTAGAGGTAGGGGAAGGCTAGGGTTGCCCATTTTTGGAAGGAAGGGGGGTTTAAAAGGCAGGGGTCCTAGGTTAGGGGGATTTGCTCCGTTTCAGAGCCGTTCGATCTCGATCGGACGGTCTGGAGCGGAGGGGGGTTAGGTAGGTGGGCTAGGCTAACTAGTGGGCTGTGATGAGAGGCCTCGAGCTGAGAGGAGAGAAGAGAAGAGAGGCCCGACAACAGTTTCGAAAGCCGAAATGTCCGACGATTAAACTGGCAACGGTGCCGCTACGCATGACGGTTGGGCTATCAAATGGACTCGGAATGCGACGAAACTTGACAGGCGGCCTGTCTACACTATAATAAGACCGCACGACAAGTTGCAACCGATTCCGGGAACATTTTTATGCCACTTATAAAATAATATTTCGGAGGTGCCGCGGGCGCGTGCAAGTGTGTCCGGACTCAGAACGGACAACGGAGAGAACCGGCGGAACACGAACGGATGCAAGTTTTATGAAAACGATGCCGATGCAATGCGCATGATGCTATGAGACGAGATGCATAACAAGAACAACAAGCAAACAACAGACAAAAACACAACCACGAAGGAAATATCATATAGCATCTCCTGAAAAGGAAAGAGTTGGAGTTCCAAATATGGAAAGTTGTATCCGGGGCGTTACAACACTCCACCACTATGAGAGGATCTCGTCCCGAGATCTAGGATGGCACCGGAGGGAAAACAGAAAGGAAGAGAAGAGGTAAAACTAAGTTGCTTCTTCGACCAATGAGTGAAACCACGAACCTTGAGAGGTTGAGCAATTAGAGATGAACGAGATTGCAAACAATCCGTTAGAAAAGAGGAACAAGGAACATTACGAGAGCTTGAAGGTTGCAAAGACATGAATCAAGAGTTTAATGGACAAGAAGGAATTGAAACCACTCTGGTTGAAACGAGATAAGAATGAATAAGAATGATATAATTTTGACAGCACTCCAACTGTAAATGGAAGAAATTGAACATGAACTTGACAAGATGAGAGGATACTTGATGAAATCAACAACATACTGTCTCCGGAACTATTGAAGGAATGGCACAAGGGGTAAGAAAGATTTTAGACAGCACTCCGGTTGAAATGATAGGCAAAACTTGATAATATGAAAAGAACTTGAAGAGATGACACCACACTCCGGTTAAATGGAGAAGCAAGGAGAAGAACATGATCTTGCCAAAGCAAGATGATGAGTGAAAAGAGCAACATCACAATGCCTTCGGAACGAAAGAATAGAAGCTAGATTGTTGGGATAAAGGGACGGAGAAGAAAATGACAATTTCTGCCACAAATGAACTAGGAAAGCACCCTTCCAAGAAGGTTATAACAGAGTTGTTGGAAAGCCAACAACGAAAAGAATAAGCTTGTAGTGGGCTTATGGAAACATCTCAACACTTGAGGTGAAATTATGCCACTAACGAAAAACAATTGCTTGCTTGAGATCAACTAAGAGATGAACACTTCTTCCACAAAGATGATAAAGAGATAACTTGGATCATTGATAAGCACCACAAATAGAAACATTCCTTAGGGAAGGCTTTAGGTGAAATCTATACCAAGATAACTCCAAAGAAGAAGTTGATTGGTCGAAAAGATCTCTTGAACAAAGAGAAAATGATGGATTTAAAATACCTCATTCTTGACAACATATGAATCATGAAACATGAAGGAAATTTTCAAGAGTGACATAACACCATCTCAAAAGATAAGGTAGGAGAATTGCACCTCAAAATGCAAGATGAAGAATACTTGAGCTCCTCAAAACAAGACATGTGTTGAGCACCATGTTTACTTTTGAGTATAGCTTGGCGGATCTTAGCTCCGAGAGAAATCTTGAAGAACAAAATGAGAATGAAAGAAATCCTTGATGAACCATCATGTAGAGCCTCCATGAAGAACTCCGGTAATAAAAGGATGATAAAAAGAAAGAGAAGTTGGAAACACAAGGTGAAGCCTTGCAATGATTTAGATGGAGCTTTGCGATGATATAACCGAGAGAACTTGGAACTCCGGAAAGAAAAGATGAATACTAGAACCAAGAATTACTTCATCATGAACAATCTCCGGAAGAAGGAATTAATCACTTGGATGAAACAATAATAAGAATTACGGTATGCGTATCCTTCACCAATTTAAATTGATGACAAACAACGGATTTGGCATACTACTTATTCTCGTAGAAAGAATTAAGAGAGATATAGCACAAACTTGAGAAGGTATAGATGGAACCACCGGTGGAATTTGGAAACAACGAATGAATTGATATGATAACGAAGGAAGAGAAATCTTGAACAAACCGCCGTAACAATCTTGATTTAGATACAAGTGAACGAAGAGATCATGAGCTTATTAGAGAATACTTGAATAATGCACCGATAGAATATGGAGAAGGGGAGCTAAAAGCTGAGAACGAATAAACCCGAAATGATGGCCTTCGTAGGAATAAAATGGAAAGAACTCATGAAATGCTCCGGATGGTAAGAAAAGAATTAAGACAATCGAAAACAATTATGAGAGGATGGCATCAAGCTTGAACTATGAATCTTTAAGAGAACGGACCAAGATTTAGAGGAAACACTTCTTCGGTCTACAAATGTTGAGAATGATGATGAGAACCACCATGAATTGTTGAGATACTCCGGGAGAATGAAAAGCGAAGGGGGTTGAGACAACGATGAAAAGAATTTGAAGATCTTGGAGAAAGACATATGACTGATGATAATTCATTCTTACGTCAAACTTCGAAAGACTTTGGGAATGGCTCCGGGAAAATTAGAAGAGTCAGGTAAGATCCTGGGAAAAGACCTGTGGGTTAGGGCCCACTAAAAGATACACCGTTGAACAATTGATGGAAAGGGGGGATTGCACCGGTTGAATTAAATGACTTAAATGAGATAACAACCTCGAAATATCTTGAACGGATTGAGAATGGAAACACAAGTCTTCCGAGATATCTTCAGCACTCCAGAACAAATGAATAGCGAGAAGTGAAAGATTAAGAGGTGCACCGGTATGAAAAAGCATTTGACACAAGGAAAGGAATATGATCAACACTGAAAGCTTGAATTGGATCCACCGAAGAAGAAAAAAAAGAACGAAGGATGATGAATTTGAAGCTCGTGAGCATCTTCATGAGGGATCACCGGATCAGAACATTGATTGAAAAGAGTGAAGTGACTTCACATGAATAAATGGATACTTGATTAAAATAAATGAGTCCTTGAAGAAAAGGGTGGGAGGGCGGGAAAACAAAGGCAACTTGGGGACGGATGAAACAAACACCATTGAGAAAACTTAGAATTGATCTTGTGGATGTTGAAATGATCGAATCCCTTGAAGAGAAGCACGCCGGTTGGAAAGAATTGGGATGACAATCTCGATGATCAAGAAGGATTACCACTCCCATAGAAATACGAGAACACCATTTAGGGAAGGTATGGATCAACACTTGACTTCGAAGCAACTTGAATACCACAAATAAAACAGAGCAAAAGATTTGGCTAGCAGAATAAGCCGGAAACAAACATATGATAGGTCCCATATCGTATCATGTGTCTGTTGGAAAGATAAAACTAGAGCTACTTGAATTCCCACCTATAAACTCCCGAAACTTTCTGGTTATGCAATCTGGTGTTGGGGATACAGGGGAAGCAATATATCTCACCCAAACTAACAATACCTACATCCAGCTGTATCCATCCGTCAACACATAACCAAGAAACCTTCGGAAATCGTGTACCTCAACCTTTGAAAAGCATCCGTTATACGAGTTATGGCAATACTCCCGAGCTCGCCCCAGTACTGGGTTATCGGGGTTATCTCACCAACAACTGCATAAAAGAGATTTTCGATGTCGGCAAATCTCAGGTATTCCAGAACTGCAACGATAAAATTGTGACAACAACACCTCAGAGCTCGACTCCCCGGGTCAATGCCACATAAATAGACAGGAGGCACCAAGAACAATGTTCTCGTCACAAAACCATCGGAACGATTCCAAGATACCCGCGTGATCCTAAAATTTTTTTAGTGAAATTTGAGGAGAGAAAAGTCAAAACATCTACGTCAGGAGTCCTCACCAGAGCGACGAAGGGGCTGAGGAGTAAAAAGAATCCTACTCTCCGATATATATAATCCTAAGACTCAAAATAGTTTTCTTCTAGACTCAACAACGGCCAACAATCAAGGGGGCTCCTATGGTCGGTCGAGGCTCTGATTACCAACTTGTCACGCTCAATATGCGACCCTATCCAAAAGGAACTCGAAGGTCCCACCAAGGATAGACCCGCATATTGAAACGCTTTTGCAAGGTGGATATCATTACATCAACATTACATAATAGATGGGGATACATACATAAGGCATACAATGCCACACGAATACAACATCACAATACATAAGAGCATCATCCGACTACGGATGAAACACAAATAGAAACTCAAATGACATCCACCCTGCTAGCCCAGGCTGCCGACCTGGAACCTATCCCCTGATCGAAGAAGCAGAAGAAGAACTCAACGCAAGCAAGCATCGCTCTCGCGTCATGATCATCGCATAACCTGTACCTGCAACTGTTGTTGTAGTAATCTGTGAGCCACGAGGACTCAGCAATCCCATTACCATGGGTATCAAGACTAGCAAAGCTTAGAGGGAAAGGAAGGGGTAAAGTGGTGAGGCTGCAGCAGCGACTAAGCATATATGGTGGCTGACATACGCAAATAAGAGCGAGAAGAGAGCAAGCGGAACAGTCGTGAAGCTAGCAATGATCAAGAAGTGATCCTGAACTCCTACTTACGTCAAACATAACCCAAAGACCGTGTTCACTTCCCGGACTCCGCCGAGAAGAGACCATCACGGCTACACACGCGGTTGATGCGTTTTAATTTGGATCTGGTGTCAAGTTATCTACAACCGGACATTAACAAATTCCCATCTGCCTATAACCGCAGGCACGGCTTTCGAAAGATTATACCCTGCAGGGGTGTCCCAACTTAGCCCATGACAAGCTCTCACGATCAACGTAGGAATAGACCTTCTCCCAGGAAGACGCGATCAGACTCGGAATCCCGGTTTACAAGACATTTCGACAATGGTAAAACAAGACCAGCAAGACCGCCCGATGCACCGACAATCCCGATAGGAGCTGCACATATCTCGTTCTCAGGGCAACACCGGATGAGCAATCCGTACAACTAAAACCAGACCTCAAGTTTCCCTGAGGGGGCGCTGCAAAGGGCTCTAGTTCGGACCAACACTTAGACAAGCACTGGCCCGGGGGGGCTGTAATAAAGATGACCCTTGGGTTAATTACTCACAAGGGAAATATAGGTGGTGGTGAGGCAAATGGTAAAACCAAGGTTGGGCCTTGCTGGAGGAGTTTTATTCAAAGCGAACTGTCAAGGGGGTCCCATAAATCACCCGACCGCGTAAGGAATGCAAAATCCGGGAACATAACACCGGTATGACGGAAACTAGGGCGGGAAGAGTGGAACAAAACACCAGGCATAAGGCCGAGCCTTCCACCCTTTACCAAGTATATAGGTGCATTAATAATATAAGAGATATTGTGATATCCCAACAAAAATCCTGTCCACCATGGAGCAATCTTCAACTTCACCTGCAACTAGCAACGCTATAAGAGGGGCTGAGCAAAGTGGTAACATAGCCAAACAACGGTTTGCATAGGAAAGGTGTCAAAGGTTAGAGGTTCATGGCAACATGGGATGGCTCGACAAACAGATGATAGGTAGCGCAGCAAAGCAATAGATCGAAGCAACTAGCATAGCAATGATAGTAGTGAGATCCAGGGTAGTGGTCATCTTGCCTGAAATCCCGCTAGGAAGAAGAAGTCCATGAAGAAGACAAGCGGACGTAGTCGAACGAATCCTCACAATCGCAACATTACCGGAACTAAGAAGCAACACCGGAAAGAAACAAACAACATGGTAAACACACAAGCATAATCATGGCATGATGCACAATCAAGTATGATGCATGTCCGGTTTAAAGAGGCATGGCATGGCAAACTGCAACAGACAACACTACAAATTAAGTGGAGCTCAATATGCAACGAGTTGCATATTGACAAAACACCACATGCAATTATTTAGTTCTCTCTCGTTTAGGTACACAACAATATTAAATGTTGTTAAACATGGAAAGAGGTGAAACATAAGGAAACTACCTATCTAGGCAAATTTAAATGAGGCCGAAAGTAACAAACAACAAGTCTGGAAAATCCCCATATGCATATTTTAGATTCGGTACTGTTCTGTCCTAAACAACATTTTAAGGTTGTTAAACAGCAACATAAAGTGCACCATGTTAATCTAGGCATTTTTCCACCCCATTTACATATAAAGTTTATTTAAAACCGAGCTACGGTTATTTAGTTATGAATTAAAGCATTTTAACATGGCAATTGAGCAAATTTAAATAAACAGCAAGTTAACCATTTTAAACATGGATGAAAATGGCATATTATTAATCTACACAGAATTCTAAGCATTTTACATATATAAATTATTTTAATCCGATGCACGGTTTGAGAGATATTAAATGCATGATGCTTAGGGTTTTTTTTGTAAAACAGGCAGTCTCTGGATAATGCCTAAATTCGCAGCAGGAAAAAAAAACACAACGGGCTGAATCCGGTTTGGCTCAATCGGTGAAAAAAAACAGAGAGGCACTGGGGGCTCACCCATGGGCTTCGGCCCGTTGGTGGAGGAAGCTGGCTGGGCCTGGCCGCGGGGGAGATGGAGGGCGAGCTGGGCCTTGGCGCTGCTGGGCTGAAGCGGGTCAGCGCGCTGGGCCGGGGAGCTGAGGAGGCCCACGCGGTGGCGCAGGGCGTCGTCCTCCTCGATCCAGAGGGGATCGAGGGAAGGCAGCAGGGACGGGCCGCAGCGCGATGCCGACGAGGTCCGGTGCCGGGGAGGCCAAAAGGAGGCCGAAGCTGCGGGATCCGGCCGGCACGGCGCCAGATCCGCCGCGGGAGGAGGCCGGAGGGGCTCCTGCGACGAGAACCGAGCAGCGGCGGCAAGCTCCTGCGAGAGGAGAGAGAGAGATCTGAGAGAGAGAGAAACCAGAGGGAGAGACGGGAGAGAGAGGGAGGCGGCGACCTGGTCGGTGGCGGTGGCGGAGCAGTTCGGTGACCGGGGCAGCACACCAGCGTGGTGGCGCGCACCGGCAAGCGGGCGGACGGCCACGCGGCGGGGTGCTGCGAGGGGAGGCGCTCGGGCGCAGGCGAGTGGGAGCCGGGCCCAGATGGGCTTCGGCAGGCCCTGATCTGGGCCTCGCGGGCCTGAGGTGGAGGAGGCGCGCTGGGGGAGGCGAGGTGGAGGCTTCCGGTTGGGTGAGGGAGGCTGCACAGCGGCGGCTGGCCAATGGGAGGAGGCCAAGTGGCAGGAAGGAGGTGGGGCAGCGCGGATTCTGAGGAGGGGGGAGGCTAGAGGTAGGGGAAGGCTAGGGTTGCCCATTTTTGGAAGGAAGGGGGGTTTAAAAGGCAGGGGTCTTAGGTTAGGGGGATTTGCTCCGTTTCGGAGCCGTTCGATCTCGATCGGACGGTCCGGAGCGGAGGGGGGTTAGGTAGGTGGGCTAGGCTAACTAGTGGGCTGTGATGAGAGGCCTCGAGCTGAGAGGAGAGAAGAGAAGAGAGGCCCGACAACAGTTTCGAAAGCCGAAACGTCCGACGATTAAACCGGCAATGGTGCCGCTACGCATGACGGTTGGGCTATCAAATGGACTCCGAATGCGACGAAACTTGATAGGCGGCCTGTCTACACTATAATAAGACCGCACGACAAGTTGCAACCGATTCCGAGAACATTTTTATGCCACTTATAAAATAATATTTCGGAGGTGCCGCGGGCGCGTGCAAGTGTGTCCGGATTCAGAACGGACCACGGAGAGAACCGGCGGAACACGAACGGATGCAAGTTTTATGAAAACGATGCCGATGCAATGTGCATGATGCTATGAGACAAGATGCATAACAAGAACAACAAGCAAACAACAGACAAAAACACAACCATGAAGGAAATATCATATAGCATCTCCGGAAAAGGCAAGAGTCGGAGTTCTGAATATGGAAAGTTGTATCCGGGGCGTTACACTTATATACTATTAGGGCACACAAATTCACCATTTATTGAGATATATCCATCCATTCTTTCTATGACTTGTTGAATATTCGAATGATAATCATAAAAGAGAATGTTGACTAGTGAATTGTTTATTTTGCAGAAAAGTGCACAAAGGCACTATAATCGTCAAGACTTCTACTATGTGGCTAACGAGAAGAGAGAAGGGCATGAAAGAAATACGTCAAGGCTTGAGCGTGAAGGAAAGAAGTAATGTAGGGGAGCAAACTAAAAGAAGAGGAGGATCTTCTTGGGAAGAAAGAAGAAATGAGGAGGGCCAAAGTAAAAAAAAGACAGAACAGAGGAGGGGACCAAAAATCCCTAGCGCAGCCGATCCCCATCGAGCCTGGCCACTGATCTCTCTCCCTCTCCCCTTCTTCTCCACCATCGGCCGCCGCCACGGATAGGCCGGCGTGGTGGTGCGCCTCTCAGCCACCACACAGCTTCCACCAGCGCCGCCCATCCACATCTTCGCTGCCGCGCCATACCATCAGCAACATCCACCACTCCATCTGCACCACAGCGCCGCCATCCCACCGCCGCACCTCGCGCGCCCGACCAGACGGGTGTCTGCCCCCTCGCGCGCCTCTCTCCTCCTTGCTGCTGCTGATGCCCGCAACCTCCTGCTGCTGAATCTCTTCCTCCTTCTCTCTCAACGCCTGTTGTCGTCCTGCTCCTCCTCTTGTTGCTGCTGCTACTACTCTATCACCAACTACTTCTCTTTTCTCAACCCCCCTGCTGCTACTTCTCTCTTCAACCTGGCTGCTACTACCTCAACCTCCTGCTGCTTTTTTTTCTTTCTCATGCTCTCTGAAATTTCTGTAAGATTGAAATGCATGTGATGTGTATTGTTCAGATTTGACTAGTACTTAAATAGCTATGTGCTCTGTTACATACTTATAAATATAGTTCTTCTTTAATGTTTTCTTACTAGTTGTTGGCTACTTGACAAGAAGATATCATGTCAGTGTGATTTGTTGGTTTGTTATTAGTTGAATCTATTCCCTGTGTACTGTGGTTGTTGTAGAAACATGGTCAGTTCGTAGTATTTGTGTTATATATATACAATCTTATGGTGTCAAACATTTCTGTCCTTGTCCTATTATCTTTGTTCTGTTTTTCATCTCGTATATATGTCTGCTAAATATATTTGTGATCATTTCTTGTTACTTTCTTTCTGTCGATGGTGATGTCCTGTGTTAGTATTTAGTTTCTAGAATAATATGAAAATACCAAAAAAAGACAAAGTGAAGATAATCTGAACCTCCCCTTGCTTATTTTCATTATCTTTGTCGTCAAGTTTGGTTAGTTTAGGCTTATATTTCCTTGCAATCATCATCCAAATTCTGTTACCTAGCTTTAGCCGAGTATAGTTGCCGTCGCCTAGTCCCTGAGGAGAACACGACACTCATAGTTTGGGCGTAAAAACCCCACTATAATACAATTGATCAATGAAGAACATGGTGCTACTTTGAAGCACAAGATATGAGACTCACTACATGAAGAACATGATGCTACTTTGAAGCACAAGTGTGGAAAAAGAGATAGTAACATTGCCCCTTTTTTTTGGTGGGATTCTTTGGCCCCCTTTTTTATTTAGGCTTCTTTGGCCGTTCCCTTTTTTTTTACTTTTTTATGGGGCAATGCTCTATAATGATGATCATCACACTTTTATTTACTTACAACTCAATATTACAACTTGATACTAGAACAAAGATATGACTCTATATGAATGCTTCCGGCGGTGTACCGGGATGTGCAACGATCTAGCATAGCAATGACATCAAAATAGACAAGCCATGAAAACATCATGCTAGCAATCTTACAATCATGCAAAGCAATATGAAAATAAATGCTCAAGTCATGTATATGATGATGATGGAAGTTGCATGGCAATATATCTCGGAATGGCTATGAAAATGCCATAATAGGTAGGTATGGTGGCTGTTTTGAGGAAGATATAATGAGGCTTATGTGTGATAGAGCGTATCGTATCACGGGGTTTGGATGCACCGGCGAAGTTTGCACCAACTCTCGAGGTGAGAAAGGGCAATGCATGGTACCGAAGAGGCTAGCAATGATGGAAAGGTAAAAGTGCGCATAATCCATGGACTCACATTAGTCATAAAGAACTCATATACTTATTGCAAAAGTTTATTAGTCCTCGAAGCAAAGTACTACTATGCATGCCCCAAGGGGGATAGATTGGTAGGAAAAGACCATCGCTCGTCCCCGACTGCCACTCATAAGGAAGATAATCAAAGAAACACCCCATGCTTCAAATTTGTCACACAACGGTTACCATACGTGCATTCTATGGGACTTGCAAACCTCAACACAAGTGTCTTTACAATCCACAACCACCCACTAGCATGACTCTAATATCACCATCTTTATATCGCAAAACTATTGCAAGAAATCAAACATATCATATTCAATGATCTACAAGTTTATGTAGGATTTTACTAACCATGTGAATGACCAATTCCTGTCATCTCTCTAAATAGATATAAGTGAAGCAAGGGAGTTTAATTCTTTCTACAAAAGATATGGCCCCTCTCTAACAAATATAAGTGAAGCAAAAGAGCATTCTACAAATGGAGGTTTTCTATGTGAAGAGAAACATGCAATCCTATCTTCAAATGATATAAGTGAAGCACATGAAGCATTCTATAAAGCCACACTCAAAAGATTTAAGTGAAGTGCAATGAGAATTCTATAAATCAACCAAGGACTATCTCATACCAGCATGGTGCATAAAAGAAAAGTGAAAACTAAATGCAAAGGGCGTCCAAGACTTGCACATGCATAATGCATGAGCGAAACGAATTCGAAAGCATACCGATACTTGTTGAAGAAAGTGGGGATGCCTTCCCAGCATCCCCAAGCTTAGACGCTTGAGTCTCCTTGAATATTTACTTGGGGTGCCTCGGGCATCCCCAAGCTTGAGCTCTTGCCTCTCTTCCTTTTCCTCATATCGAGACATCCTCGATTAGACACTACATCCACACAAAACATCAACAGAAAACTTGGTAAGATCCGTTAGTATAATAAAGCAAATTACCACTCTAAGTACTGTAGCAAACCAATTCATATTTTTTTGCATTGTGTCTACTGTAATATAACTTTTCCATGGCTTAATCCACTGATATAAATTGATAGATTCATCAAAACAAGCAAACTATGCATCAAAAACAGAATCTGTCAAAAACAGAACAGTCTGTAACAATCTGAACATCCACCATACTTCTGGTACCCCAAAAATTCTACCACAGTTAGGAAAAATAAACAAGTTGTACAGCACAACAGTGCAAAAGGAATCAGAACCTTTTGACTTTCCAGTTAAAAATGTAGAATCGTGCACTACCGCCAAAGTTTCTGTCCTACACCGTACAAACCAACAAGCATTGTAAACATCCTAAAGGCAAACTTTAGCACATTATTTTTATAATACAATGGAATTGTACAAGGGGATAATTATTTTTGATGAAAAGTTTCTGTAATCAAGATTCACAAAGTTTCCGTGAGCATGACCAAAGTTCAAGGAGCTCTCCCAGTTCAACAATGCTTGTCTTTCTCACTTTCACTTTCCTTTTTGAAAAGTTTTTAGGTTCCCCTCTTTATTTTTGTGTTTTTAAACTATATAAAAGCACTCAACAGAAATAAATGACTCTCTAAAACTTCCAGGTTGTCTCCCTGGCAGCGCTTTCTTTAAAGCCATTAAGCTAGGCATTTAGTGCTCAAGTAATGAATCCACCCGGATCCCAAGGTATATCAAAGCCAATTTTAATTAACAATGATTTCTAATTTAGTAGTGAGAACAAAGTAACATATATCATGCAACAACGAAGTCTAACTCTCTTCCTATGCGTCGGCATGTCATAAAAGAACAATTCATGCATACCAAGTAAAGGCCAATGGATAGTATAAGCAATTTCTTGCAATTCTATCGTATGGGAAACATAGAGAGGTGGAGGTATAGTTACTCTCTCATAATAATTGCAAGTAGGAGCAGCAAGCACATGCATATTATATTCATCAAAATCATCATGTGCAACGGTAAAAGGCAACCCATCAATATAATCCTTAATAAGCACAAATTTTTCCGATATAGTGTAGTTGGGTGAATTCAAAAAGATAATAGGACTATCATGCGTGGGTGCAATACCAACAATTTCATGTTTAACATAAGGAACTATAGCAAGTTCATCTTCATGTTTAACATAAGAGAATCAACGGGATCATAGCAATCATCATAGCAATCATCCTTCGGTAAGCACGAAGGGAAATTAAACAATGTATGAGTTGAAGAGTTACTCTCATTAGAAGGTGGGCACGGGTGATTAATCCGCTCTTCCTCCTTTTGTTCTTCGCTCTCCTCCTCATATTTTTCATCCAATGAGCTCACAGTTTCATCAATTTCTTCTTCCATAGATTCCTGCAAAATATTAGTCTCTTCTTGGACAGCGGAGAATTTCTCAATATATAGTTTAACATAGGCATTAGAAGCGTAATTATCATAACAATATTCAAGTATGGCAAAAAATTTAGATTTGTAGAGAGTAGCATCATACTTTTCAATCAAAGAAGCAATTTCAAAAGCACCCTTAAAAGCAACAAATTCTTCAATTTGTTGAACATCATAGTAATTATAAACACCCTTAGCATATGAAGATACGATCCCTTTATCAAACTCACATTGGTAGGGAAGGTGTTTCTTAGGGTTTTCAGAACAACAAGTAATATCATATATTTCACATAAATTCCAAGCATAGCATTGCAAACATTGAATTTGATCCCATAATAGTTTCCCTTTTTCATATATACGGTGTCTCACATAACAAGCATGCTCATCTAAGGATTTGCCCTCAACTAAGCTAGTTGGGGTTTCAGCATGAGCACAAAGGGATCGAAGATGATCCAAGTAAAAAGCTTCTGTAGTGTGATAGATTTTGACTGGTTCTTCAACCATTGGTGCAGTAGGTACAACTAATTTTTTTGGTATTTTGCGTTTCCTACCCATAAGTAAAGATAGAAAACAACTAAGAACAGCAAATAAAAATTACTTAGTGATAAATCAAACAAGCACACACGAGAATATTCACCCCACGCTATGACTCCCCGGCAACGGCGCCAGAAAAAGGTCTTGATAACCCACAAGTATAGGGGATAGTTGTAGCCTCTTTCGATAAGTAAGAGTGTCGAACCCAACGAGGAGCTAAAGGTAGAACAAATACTCTCTCAAGTCCTATCAGCCACTGATACGACTCTACGCACGCTTGACGTTCGCTTTACCTAGTACAAGTATGAAACTAGAAGTACTTTGTAGGTGTGAAAGGATAGGTTTGCAAGACAATAAATAGCACGTAAACGTAAACTAGGGGCTGTTTAGATAAAGAAGCAATAAAGTAAGTATTAGTAGAGAGCTTTTTGTTACGAGAAAGTTATTTGTCCCTAGGCAATCAATAACTAGACTGGTAATCACTATTGCAATTCTATTTGAGGGAGAGGCATAATCTAACATACTTTCTCTACTTGGATCATATGCACTTTGATTGGAACTCTAGCAAGCATCCACAACTACTAAAGATTCATTAAGGTAAAACCCAACCATAGCATTAAAGTATCAAGTCCCCTTTTATCCCATACACAAACAACCTACTTACTCGGGTCTGTGCTTCTGTCACTCACGCCACCCACCGTAAGCAAATCATAAACATATTGCAAACCCTACAGCGGGAATCCCTCATGCTTGCACGACACAAAGAGCACCATAGGACATCACCAATAATAAAACATGCAACTCAAACCAATCACGATCATCAATTAACCCATAGGACAAAATGGATCTACTCAAACATCATAAGATAGCCATACATCATTGGGAAAAAATATATAGCGTTGAGCACCATGTTTAAGTAGAGATTACAGCGGGTAAGAGAGAGGTTACACCGCTGCATAGAGGGAGGAAGAGTTGGTGATGAAGGCGGTGAAGTTGGTGAAGATCGTTGTGATGATGATGGCCCCCGACGGCGTTCCGGCGCCACCGGAAGCAAAGGGGGAGAGAGCCCCCTTCTTATTCTTCTTCCTTGACCTCCTCCCTAGATGGGAGAAGGGTTTCCCCTCTGGTCCTTGGCTCCCATGGCTTGGGAGGGGCGAGAGCCCCTCCAAGATTGGATCTATCTCTCTGTTTCTCTCTGTTTCTGCGTTCTCTGATTCTACCGCTTCACCGTTTCTTAAATATTCGGAGATCCGTAACTCCGATTGGGGTGAATCTTTCGCCCAGATCTTTCTCATAAAATTAGCTTTCTTGCGCCAAAATAAGAGGGTCAACCGCCTTATGGGTGGACCACGAGGGTCAGGGGCGCACCTGGGGGGGGGCGGGCTAGGGCGCGCCCCCTACCTCGTGACCACCCCGGACACTGTTTCGCGTTGATTTCACTTCCCCAAAATCATAAATATTCCAAAAAAAATCTCCGTCCATTTTCATCCTGTTTGGACTCCGTTTGATATTGGGTTTCTGCGAAACAAAAAACATGCAACAGATAGGAACTGGCACTAGGCACTGGAACAATATGTTAGTCCCAAAAAATAGTATAAAAAGTTGCCAAAAGTATATAAAAGTTGGAGAATATTGGCATGGAACAATAAAAAATTATAGATACGACGGAGACGTATCACCAAGAACTCTTCTTTTCCATTGAAGAGAGGTTTTCCAAAGTTGTCCGGATCCGGAGAAGGAGGCAGATGGATGGCCTCTACCGTCCGGGAGAAGGATATCCAGAAGCTCCAAGAAGCCGGGTATCTGGCCAAGAAGATTGGCCAACGTCTCCCACCGGCGGGACAGGTTGTCCCTACTCCGTAGCCTTACGAGAGAGTCGTGCTCCTTCCCCATTTTGTCCGCAGGCTCGGGTTTCCCCTCCACCCATTTGTTCGTGGAGTCATGTATTACTATGGGATTGAGTTTCATGATCTTTCCCCCAACTCTTTTCTCAATATCTCGATGTTCATCGTCGTGTGCGAGGCCTTTCTCCGGATTCCGCCTCACTTCGGCCTGTGGCTGATGATTTTCAATGTGAAGCCCAAGGTGGTGAGTAGAGAACACGCCGAGTGCGGCGACGCCATGGTGAGCAAGATGCCCAAGATCGTTTGGCTGAAGGGCACTTTCAACGACTCCGTCAAGGAGTGGCAGCAGCAGTGGTTTTATATCACCGAACCACACGACAAAAAGTGGGCTGCAGCTCCTGAGTTCAGATCCGGAGCCCCACTGCGGCTCACGTCCTGGCCCAAGAAGGGCCCGAACTGGTCCTCGTTCGATGAGCTGTCACTGCTCCAGACGCGCGTTTAGAGCATGGTTGACTAGGACGTCAAACTCGTCGACGTAGTCCAGGTGATGCTAGTTCGCCTGGTTCTCCCTTGCCAGCGTCGAGCCTGCACTTTGTGGGAGTTCGACCCAACCGAGCACCAAACCCTTCGGGAGCTCTATGATTCCTCCCACAAGGATATCTGGAAGGTGCTCTTCAAGTCCGGCAAATCGTGGCCGGACTCCGCCGAGGACCGGGGGTATCAATTATCCCATTCTGCAAGCCCAGTAAGTTACAGCCACACCCTGTCCATCCATGCTTCAGCTGGCATGTCATTAGGGAGACATTTTAATCGTGTTTCATCGTGACCTCAGGGATGGATAAAGAAGGTGGAGCGGATGCATTGTCCGGCCCCGCTGCTGGAGGAACCGGCCGGACCTCTTCTAACGAAGATGCTGGTCCATGCGCCTTACGAGGCGCCAAAGAAGGAGGCCTCCAAGAAGGTCAAGAAGACCCGGAGTGGCCTCCGTTGCCGCAAGGCTTCGGACGCCAAAGCCGAAGGCTCTAGCGACGCTCCTTCTTCCAAAGACGAAGAGGAGGAACAAGAGGGGGACGAGCCTCGCTCTGAAGGCGGGAAGAAGCATGCGGCTTCCCCGTCCCTGGAGGCCAAATCTCCCAAGAGGGGGAGAGGTTCCCATCCAGAGGCATCCACCCCGGCTGCCGATAACAGCCCGGAGTGGGATCCCAAGGCCCAGCCCCTGGAAAAATCGTAAGTAACCGAAATCCAAATGCGCCTATGCATCCAGGGTCGTCTGGGTACAGTAGTTTTAACTGTCGCCACATCTCGAACAGCCCGGCGAGGTCTCCTGCCGGACAGTCCTCATCGGAGGATTTGTTGAGCTCGGATGCTGTGGCGAGCGAGACGCCTCCGGGGGCTGCTTTTCCGAAGTCCAGGCGCGACACCGAGGTGTCGTCTCAAAGAGACCCAGAGCAGGGGGGCATGTCGCTAGAGCCGGACACATGAGGGCGGCGGCCCCACGATGTGTCGACAATGGGGGCAATCTCGGGTTCGGACCACAGCCGGATAAAGTCCTGGAGGCCTCTAAGGCTCCATGATCGGGCGAGCGGCCATCCTCAATGGAGGGAGGTTTGCCTACTCCGTTGGTAACCTCTGTCTATGCAGAGCTGCCGGGCGATCTATCGATAGTGTTAAAGAACGCGTCTATCGTCGATGAACATCGGACCCTCATGGGTGCTGTGGTTGGAAAGATTCAGTCTGCCGAAAGCGGGTTGAATGAGTCCTGCCTTGGCCTTATAAAGGCTTTTGAGGTATGGTTTCTAAGAAACCTTTGAGGAATCATCATAATATGAGTAGTAGGCCCTGATACACTGTCCGACAAAAGAGAGCCAGGCAGGGGATCAAACCCTTTTTGTAGTGGGAACCTTTGTTAATGATGTATACCTCTTTTGTTTGAAAACATGCATCTGCGGAGAAGACGACCGCTCATGATGCGGAAGTGTCCGAACTAAAGCAAAGCCTGGAATGGGCTGAGGAAGAACTTGGCCGTGTGAAGAATCAATTAGAGGAGAAGCAAGGTATGTTTAAACATTGTCTTGCATTGGGCACGAATGAATAATTGTGCCTATTGAAAAGTATTTGTGTTGTACGCCCTAGGAGCGAGTGCCGAATATGAGGCGCTGAAGAAGGCTGTGGCTGATGCCAACGAGAAGGCTGCCGCCGAACAGGCGCTTCGTGAAAAACACGAGGCCAGGGTCATCACAGCTGAACGGAAGCTCCAGGAGGGTGTGACGAAAAGCGAGAGCTTGGAGCAGAGTCTAGTACGGAAAGAATCCGAACTCGCCCAAGCTCTCCAAGCCGCGGAAGATGCTCGAGAAGAAGCCCGAGGTGCTGTACGGGACATTCAGGAGGCCCGGAAAGTTGCGGCTGGTAAGGCCTGTTGTATCTATGGCCATTATTACGTGATAGTGGGGAGAACTCTAAGCGACAAGCTGAATTCTTGATTTTACTGGGGCGTTCGCGGATCTGCCTCGCAGCATATCAGACGCCGCCCAATTTTACCGGACCGAGGAGAGGAAGTTTGCGGAGAGGAACTTCTGGTCGCATTATTTGGTGCCGAACTATCCGGTGCCTTTTATCGATCAGCTGAAGCAGCTGGTCGAACTGCACCAGGCGGCTGAATTGGCCATGAAGGACTTGATTGTCCGGCTGTGGCCCGCGGAGCCAATTCCAAGCAGTTACTTCGGACTCGTGAAGAGGATTGTGGGTGCTTGTCCTCGGCTTGATGCTATCAAGCGATCAGTATGTATAGAAGGTGCGCGCATGGCATTCGCCCGTGCAAAAGTGCATTGGGGGAAGCTAGATGCGGAGAAGATGATGACTGAGGGGCCATTGGAGGGTAAGGAGCACCGCAAGCCCGAACTATACTATGAAGGTGTACCGAAGGGGGCCCGCCTGGTGGCGGATAAGTGCACCAAAGACATTATATTTCCCCGAGGGCATTCTTGCCAATATTTGTAATATGGGATAATGGCACTTTTATTATATATTGCCTGTTTTGTTTGAACATATGTTCTTCGTGTGCGATTGTTTATTGTATGTAAATTCTGAGAGTTGGCCAGTCGTTGGCTTCAGCCCCCACGTGAGAAATACGGGGGTGTTCGAGATATACCTGAACACTCTTTATCCCATGGTTGGGTCCTTGTGAGGAGGTGTTTCTCACCACGAACCAGGCAATCGGACTATAGGGCTTTACTACTCTCACTTAGCCATAGGAATTTGAGTATGGTCGGCGCAGCCCCTAGTGTTCGGAAGGCCGAACTAGGGGCTCTATTGGCGCCTGATCGGAAGACTGATCCGTCGCAGTCTGCATTTATGATGGAGTTATGCGGAATAAATCTTTAAGGATTTTACAACCTCTCGAACAGCTGACCAGCTCTCGCTGCATCATGACAGTCGGTTTTCAGCTTTCTCTACTGAGGTGCTCGTCCGACAGAACTGGGACACAATCGCAGTAGTTCTCCCAGCGCTACCTTAGCCGACAGAACGGAACGTAAGGTACCAAAACATGGGAGCCGGGCAAACCCAACCAATGACCCAAGACATGATTCGGAGCTGATGCATATAGTGCTATAAGTTCGGGGTGCCGAGCAACCAAAAAGGTGGTCGGACTTTGTTGCCGTACTGTGAAGCACCTGGCATAACCGGGCGTAACACGAAGCATGGCTGCCGTTTAGTGGCAAAGAGGCGTCGATGATAAATGACGGCCGGTACATGTTATTGAAGTCTACGCATTGTAGCAGGATAATATGGCTATGCATATGAGTGCGATTTATGATTATGAAAAGAGATGGTTTTTGGTGGAACCTATGATGGCCAGACTGTAGGGGGATGTGAGTGGATTGAAAGTAAATCCGGACTGCCTTCTACCTACATGGTCCTGTCTTTGTGTGTCCGGGCCAATTCCACACCACCAATCCTGTTATGCATAAAAGTTAGTTTGTGATGGTAAATGCTCGGAGGCAGCTGAACGTCCTTTTGTGGTTGGTCTAAAGGTTCCTGATCGGACCCTGGTGAACCCAGCCGCTATACCGTGAAGCAGCGCGGACTCCTCAGTTGGTGTCCGGATAGTTGACTGTCATATCAAAATTTTGATAGGCATGCACGACTTGCTACTCCGGCAGCTGTATGATTTCCGCTCTAGGGGCGGGGTTTGGCCTTGTACGTAGGCGTGAGTATATCGCCGGTGTTGGCCTAATGGTTTACCACATGGAGTCTAGTCAACGTGGTTCATCCCGTTAGCAGACGGTGGGTTATCGTATGAGGGGAATGTGCCGATGACGTGGCATTATTTGGTTATCTGAAAACAACCGTTAGAGCGGTGGGCCAATGAACTTGGCCCTTGCCCCTCACACCTTTTAGAGGGTGTTATTCATGGTTTTATACCTGCGAGGGCTTTTCCCGGACTGCTAGGTCTAGGGGTACGGCAATTGAATTGTTGTGGTTTGTATGATAGGGGGCGATCGGCCGTACTGTTGTGCTCTGGGGGGTCTCTTGACTAGACGCCTCCCTTCATTGTTTCTGGCACACGACCGGTCACTTTGTTTTGAGGATCCGGCATTCTCTATTGGTATGCTTTGCCGTCCTTCTAGGAGTACCGTGAATTTCACATGGTTGATCAAGTATGTGGCTCGGGCCGGATAGGCTTGAGCTGCTCTTTGTCCGTTGACCGGACTGTGAGTTGCTGGGCTTGGCACTAGCTTCCTTGGCTTGACGTTTATGACCGCTGTGCCGAGGCTTTAGGATGCCTCTTCGTGTATCGTTTTTACTGTCTTGGACCGTAGTGGTGTGTGGACGTCGGGTTGTGTGCCTTTGGTTCTCTTGCTTAGGTTGAGGTAGCCAGTTGTGCCGCGTATGCCCTCTGTTAGGGCGGTCGAGTCCGTACTTTGCGGTGGCCAGGATCTTGGTCCACCTATCCACTAGCAAATTTTGGTCAGCTTTAAGATGCTCTTGCTTCCTTTGCAGGCTCCTTGCCGTGGACATGAGCCGTCGCTTGAAGCGGACTTGTTCCACTGGATCTTCAGGCACGCCGAATTCGTCATTGCCGAGGCTTACGTCGTCTTCAGAGGGGGGTGTATAGTTGTCCCTCTCCAAGTATCCCACCATGGCCGGTCCGGACTGCTTGAAGGTGGGATGATCAGGGCTGTATTCCTCTTCGGCACCATCCGGATTGCTTTCATCCCCGGGGCCGGTATTGATGTGGCGGGGCTTGGAGCGGCGCCGAAGACGCCCATGCTTTGCTTTTCCCCCTAAGGGGTTATCCTCCGTTGCCTCGTCGCCATGGGTTTCCTTCGGAGTGTCCACCATGTATATATCGTATGAGGAGGTGGCCGTCCACCGCCCTGTGAGTGGTGGCTCCTGTACTTCTCCTGCATCGTCGTCCATACTATCGATGTCTTCGGAGTTGAAGTCAAGCATGCCAGTTAAATCATCGACCGTGGCAATGAAGTGGGTGGTGGGTGGGCAGCGAATTCCTTCGTCGCCTGCGTCCCTCTCAAGCCGGACACAGTTTGGCCCAGAGCCTCCTGACAAAGAGAGAGACTTTAATGAGTTCAGCATGTCGCCAAAGGGCGCGTGCTGGAAGACACCTGCAGCGGCAAACTCCATTACCGGAGCCCAACCTGGCTCGGCTGGCTTGAGGGTGTGCGGGCCGGAACCAACAACCGGATATGAGTCCGGGGGCCCGGGGTTACAGGCTTCCATCGAGGTGAGACCTGTATTCGGCTCCAACGCCGATGAGTGTGCAGCCTATGGGGCGGGGTCCACCCCTCCGCCCTTAGGCGACGCAACCTGCTCCGGATTTAGATCCGAGGCTTTTACTGAAGGGGTGATATCCCGAGCATCGTCCGATGGCAGGTCTAAGCCGTGCCCATCATGACTGTTCGGTGCTCCTGGCGCAAGCTGAAATCCGTCGAAGATCAAGTCTCCATGAATATCCACCATGTAGTTCAAGTTTCCGAACCTGACCTGGTGGCCAGGGGCGTAGCTATAGATATGCTCACGATGGCCAAGCGAATCGGCCCGCAGTGCAAAGCCGCCGAACACGAAGATCTGTCCGGGGAGAAAAGTCTCATCCTGGACCGTGCTATTGACGATTGAAGGCGCCATCAAGCCTCAAAGCGACGACACAGAGGAACTCTCAATGAAAGCACCAATGTCGGTGTCAAAACCGGTGGATCTCGGGTAGGGGGTCCCGATCTGTGCGTCTTAGGCTAATGGTAATAGGAAGCAAGGGACACAATGTTTACCCAGGTTCGGGCCCTCTCGATGGAGGTAAAACCCTACTTCCTGCTTGATTAATATTGAAGATATGAGTAGTACAAGAGTAGATCTACCACGAGATCGTAGAGGCTAAACCCTAAGAGCTAGCCTATGATGGTATGATTGTAATTGTGATCGTCCTTCTAAGGACCAACCTCTCCGGTTTATATAGACACTGGAGAGGGCTAGGGTTTACATGGAATCGGTTACAAGGAAGGAAATACAATATCCGGATCGCCAAGCTTGTCTTCCACGCAAAGGAGAGTCCCATCCGGACACGGGCCGGAGTCTCGTGTCTTGTATCTTCACGCTTCAATAGTCCGGATGATGTATATAGTTCGGCTGTCCGGATACCCCCTAATCCAGGACTCCCTCAGTGTCGATGGTCGGGGTCAGGGTCGGGGTGTGGTGTCCGGGTGTCAGGGTCGGGGTGTCGTGCCGGGATGTCGTGTTGGGGTCGGGGTGTCACGGTGTCGGGGTCGGGGTCGGGGTGTGGGT